>NC_069507.1:229955455-230255455 GCF_027579735.1 Bombina bombina | reverse complement strand
GAACGCGCTAAGTCTCCTGTTAGCTCTGGCAAGACGAGGATCGGGTTAAAGGCTGGTGGGAACTGTAATTACCAGTCGTTCTTTGTAGTATAGAGAGGAGGCAGAGGGGAGGAGTGGCATCAGAGCACTACATAAGGGTGGGCCACAAGTTTAGATGTGGAACTCGGATTGTGCGGGAGACTCTGATGGGGCTGGATGTCATCTGTATGTGTGGTAATTTTGGAGGTAGGTAGGTACCCTGTTTGTAACTATGCTAACATTTACAGTAGGAGGGTGAGAGCCAACTGCCCTTCACCCACTTAAAACAAAGGAATTTAATCACATATACATTCATTTTATATATATAAAAGCTATATATATATATATAAAGCTAACCTTTTTCCCCACATGCTGTAGAAAGTATCCCCCAGTATATCAGCAAGATGTTCTGTGTTCTGCTGTGTGTGCATCATTGCATGTGACTAGCTTGTTTGTGTATGTCTATGTATATATATCGGGGGGGGGGGGGGGCTGCTCTGGCATAAAATGCCTAGGCCTATTTTTGGTCCCAGTACGGCCCTGCCCTCACCCACCTCTACCCCTCTTTCTACCCTTCCTTACTTTGTGACATGTGAACTTTTGGATGTGTTCTGAAGCTTCTAACTTTCAATTTTTTCTATAATTTGATCTCTGATGGTCCATTTCAGTATACTGACTTCTTTACTCTGTCTTTGGGTCATTGAATACCCTGATGCACACCTTAGCTCTAGACCTCTTTAGATGTAATATGAGTAAACTATAAGTTTACTATAAGTGCTGTATGGGCATAATAGTTTCTTCTCTATAGCCATTTTTTTCAATGTAACTTTTTATCTGTTGGTATCTTGTGGCCCAGGATCTAAATTTTACATTGATTAAAAATAATGTATTTCTTTATTTTTTTTTTTTTTTTTAATAATTTTTATTGAGGAATATTCAAAGGCATACAATAGTCATAAAAACAGGTTCTTGCATTACATGTCACATACAGTAAGATTTAGTGTTACAAGAATGAGAAAACCAACACAGAAAATAAACGCAAGTGTAACAATTTACATATCATGCAACCATGAAATACATAGAATGCCTAATATTGAAATGCCTTTTAAATAAAATCCTAGGCCACTCTTGGACCATCCCAAGCATTTAAGATAAAAGAAGGCATGTGCAAACAAAGAGACCACTTGTGGGTCTCGTTGGTAAACCTCAGTTTTTTTATAATTTTATCTCTTGCTAATATGAATAGTGTGTAAATTAAGTAAGGTGCTAAAGGGATAAAATTGTTACGTGCATATATATATTTGGACAATCTTGCATAGATTAAGAAAAAAAAATAAAGCTGAGTATAATGATAACCTGCAAGATTTAGCTAGAAAGGAGGGTAAATAGGGTGCGGTATATGTGAGAAAAACCGCGTAGTCAGTCCTCCCACTTAAGGGAGGCATATTAAGTGGAGTGGGGGGGGTGGAGGTGATGAGTTACCTACGAGAAGCAGATAAGAGATGTCAGCTAGTCTTCTAAATCTGCCAAACAGATGCGCAGGAAATAGGTTGTGGTTGGGCTAACTACTATAGGTGGTTATTTAAACTAGGTGGGTAGAACTTAACATAACTCTGATTAAGGTCTCAAGAGCATATGGAAAACTGGGGGAGAAGTAGATATAGATTAGCTACTCATGATAGTAACGTTGCATTATGAGTGTTGTAAGTATATAGATCCCAAATGATGGGAATGCTAATGCAGGGCCAGCCTGCTGCAGGGATATACTTGGAGTATTGCATTGATGTTGTACTTCATATTGTGGATGGGCGTGGTTTTGATATGTATACTAATCAATATTAATGAGCTAATAAACAAAAAATAGAGGATAACATTATTCCACGCCGAGATTGGTATCTATCTAGGGCGAGAAGGGGAACAGAACTTACTGTAGGCAGGCTCAAACCTATTAGGTATTGTTATTAGTAGCTATTTATCTAAGGGGGTCTTGCCCTTAAAAATAAGTGAACAGGGAAGCGTCTCCTCACCTCAGAAAATTACACACTGGGACTGAGGAGACAATTAGATTCACAGAAAAATATAAAATGCAGATGCTATAAGGAGATGATTCCTATAGGGAGAACAAGCGCTAAAGCAACTGAATGAAACATTAGTGTGCATCTGCCGCCTAGGCATGGGCCCTATGCCCAGCAACAGGCACACACCTTATTTAAACTGTCACCCACATATAAATGAATAAAAGATCTGCTATAGGCGGAGATGCCAACAATGGGAAAACATCATAACAATAAAGGGATGGATCCAGTAAACATAATGGAACATTTATATTCCTGGACATATTAATTATGAAAGCAATACAAACAGTTGTGCATTAGTAACAGGCATTATGATGCAATACTATATCAAAAACTATTCTATAAAGCCATATATTTGTTAGACACAAACATCACGCCGCCCCGGCCGCTGGCAGCGAGAGGTCACGTGCACAAATTTCATCTAAACACAATGCCTATACATGAAGCATGAGAGCCTGCAAACTTAGAAGAATTGTGTGATGAAATATTTAAATTCTGGTAAGCTCACTAAATATGCAAACAATGAGGAGCCTGTACATATAATGCAATAGTATGAATAGCTAAAGGGATGATAATCTGGCCCCATTTAAACATAAACAGAAATACATATAAATAGCATTACATTCAGTTTCTATTAAGTTTCTATTAATGCCCCAATGAAAAATAAAAAGAAACATATCAGGGCTCAAACAAATTTTGCAGGGAACAGCTTGTAGTAATCTGTAAGCATATAATATTGCAGCTCCACACTTGGGGATATACAGTATAGCAGTGGCCAATATAGTATGTATATATAAGCATGACAAGCAGTCCCATCAGACAGTGAGATGTAAATCCAAACTCTGCTATTTGATATGTGTGTGCAATTGCCGTAGATAATATGTGACTAGAAGACATACTAAATAAAATATGTTTACGGCAAATCCAAATATCTCTCCAGTATCTCTATTATCTGATGGGACAGCTGTATTAGCTATAGTAAAAAAAAATCACGTATACAAACGATTAAACCAAAATATGACTGTAAAATAAAGTGGAAATCCAGTGTTTACATCTATCCCAAAAATAACTATTTAACCCAGTATTTTCCTGCAAACAGATATTGACTATTTATGAGGCAAAGGAGCTGTTTTAAATGAGTATTACCATGTCCTGTGATAAACGTATCTGTATAACAGTTTGGTAAGATATAGACACATCTGTCCCAAAATGTAGTAAAAGCTCAGCCAGGAGCCGGGCTTCGCATGGTGGCCAACACTAGGGAGCAATTTCCGAGCATCGGTGTGACAGCTTGGAGTTGGCAGCCCAAGATCTAACGTTAGTTGTGTTCTAGCCGATACCGGCCCTAAAATGAGATGGGGGAATTCCCCACAGCACAAGTTTCTGGAGCGGTATATGCTGAGAGGAGATATGCGCCATTGCTGACCTCCATCCCAAATCAGCAGAGTAGATAGTAGGGCGCTCAAACTGAGTTTTAGCACTCCCGGATCGTTCCCCTCTCAGTGATAGCAGCTTGGGTCGCAGCAAAGCCCGCTCCGGGACCTTAGACTGTTGATCATCAATCTGTTCCGCATAAAGGCAGAAGCCCCCAGCCTCCCGTATGAAAAGCGGGATCTCAGTCAGGGGTGTGCTGTTGAGTTGCAAAAGATCACAAGAGCGCATATCCTCCAATTTGTCGGCAGGCTGGTCCTTAGCTTCTGGGTTAGGTAGGTTCATAATAGATTGCAAAGATTCTGTGAATCGGAGCTGATATTGCTTTAAAAGGGCTCCAATGTCCTTCAAGAGGCAGCAAGCGAATGCCATGGTGAGCTTAGTAAATTTTTTGTGGGTTATCCTTCTGGTGTGGATTAAAGATGGCTGCTCTAGAAAGGCCTCAATTTGTTCCTCCGACAAAGTAGACAGGCTAGCATAACTTCTCCTTGTCCTACGGGCTCCAAACTTCTGAATAATGCTCAGTGAACAATTAGGCACTTTATGAATGTTAATTTTGCTGAGAACAAAGGCCAAATATGCGTTTTTTGGATAGTATACAGCCAGAGCTGTGGCAACATGCGACCTTTCTTTCTCAGAGCTGGCTCCGCCCCCCATAATGTATTTCTTTAAAGATAGCTTTAGCCATGTCCAAATTGTACTTTGTAGCTGTATATCATAAGGTATTATTTCTTGTAAATTCCCTGTCTAAATATTAGTTTTTTGTTAAGTGATGCAGTACTTTATTTTGTGCCTCCATAAATTGTTAAGGCTTTCTTGTGCGTTTCTGGGTGCTAATGTATTAGTGGCTCTCCTACAGTCTCAAATGCATTTGTCTTATATGTTGATAACATCTATGATGCTTGCTTGACTCGCATTTGAATACACTGATAACAAAAGCAATAGTTATGTGGGGTTATCATTATTAACTAATACTCACACAACTACATTCAAAAGCTTATTCTTCAAAGCTTGTGGTTGGTCACTATTTGATCCCAAAATCTGTTTTTGGACTCTTTATTCATGTATCAGACTGCAATCTTTCAGTGCTTGTAGTATAGGTGCTTGCTTCATTTAAGCAACAGCATCTCAGGACTGAAGTATTTGAGGGGACACTTCCCAGAGGCTCCCTGTTGTTTTGAGGGCAGGCCGTGACAGGAAGGTGGCGCCGGTATTCCATGGGTGGTGCAAGAGAAATCCTGTACAAAGAAGGGGTGGGAAAACCGAGTGACAGTCACAGTTGTGTAGGCACATGAAGAGACCAGCCACAATATTGGGGGTTCCAGTGCCCCCCCCCCCCATGATGCCACTGCTATTTAGTTTCAAAAACATTATCATGCTTAGGTCCCCTTTGCCTTATCGTGCCTTTTGTAAGTAACTCACATATGATTATAATCAAATACAATCAAATCCCCTTATATCTAGCTGCTTCACTTAACTTCTGAGATACATGATACAGAAAACTTCTGGGTCTGAATGATAAAAGATGTAAATCACTCTACCACATTGGTAAAAGTTATTGGAACAATGCAAGACAAAAGAAGGACAAGTACCTAAATAAAATTTTATTTGAAGACCTTTTATGCATAAAATGGACAACAATGTATAATTGTCAAATAGGGATACAAATATTGAAAAATATTGTAGCAAATAGGATGTTAATTTGTTTTAAAAATGTTATATATGGCTGATATGTTATCCTCTAGCAAGAAAAAAGAAGTGGCTTGTAAGGTGTTTACGGTCCCATACTATATCACATTAGCATTTATCACACTACTACAGTTTTCAGTGGGTTATATTCCTTTGAAACTAACTTCATCTTGATTTATCAGAACTAAAATTGTCTTTATGTTTCTTTATGCCACAGGAAGTCAAAATATCCACAATTTCAGCATCCAATTTTAATACCAGCAGGAAAACTCACTTCATTATACACGGATACTTAGAAAAGGGGGATTATATATGGATGGAAAAAATGTGCCAGGTGAGAATGTAAATATATTTATGTTACATATAATACAGACATGCAATATGCAGTGTTCTCTACACAAAAGTTTGCCAGCTGGGTGACAATATAAAGTAATTGAGTTGGGCCAGTGTTATACTTTTGCAAAATATTCTGATATCCAAAGTATAAATGAATTGCATACATAGGGGCATATTTAACAATGTGCGAGCGGACATGATACGAAGTTGGCATTTATTATTGCACAGCAGTTCTTTTGAACTGGTGGTACAATGCCGCCCCCTGCAGATTTGCGCTAGCAGGAGGTGTCAATCAACCCGATCGTATTCGATCGGGTTGATTTCTGTCTGCGGCCTCAGAACAGGCGGATAAATTGTGAAGCAGCGGTCTTTAGCTTGATAAATATGCCCCTTAGCCTAAATTTATTTAACTAATTTGGGTAATAAACATTGAAAAAATGTAATATTAGCTAATTTAGTTTATTTTTCTCTAAACATTAAGGGCTAGATTACAAGTGGAGCGCTAATTTACCGTTTGCAGAGATCAGATATCTGAAGAATTTTATAAATGTGCCCAAATGCCCCCAGAATATCTAGGTGTGTATTTTATTACAAAATAAAAATTGCAGCAGTTTAAATTTTAATAAAATAACTGCACTAGGCAGTTTTTGGGGGCTAAATGCCTTTACATTGAGGTCTATGGGAACTGTGTGTTCCCAGTAAATTTATAAGTATATGCTTATATACAGTACATATATATTTATGTGTTAAGATGTGTATATAAATATATATATAACAAAAAAACTATAAGAGGAGAAACAGGACACATCATGATAAATGCTCCTTATATATAGACAGGGGATACAGCACTCTTTTAAATGTAAAAAACATCAGAGTTTAATTTTGTCCTTATATATTAAGGCACTAAATAGGCGGAATACCTAATATACAAAACATGTCAATAAAGCAACATAAATGTGTACAGTGCAAAAACAACTCATATAATAGTAAAAGCAATAAAGTTAGGTCACGTGACTAACAAGGGCCCATATACAATTTTACATCGGCAGTAACAGACTTGCAAGGGTAGAACCGATCCACTTCACCCAGCTGCACATAGAACCCCCTAGCAAATAGCCAAGCAGGACAAGCCTGGGCAGGTTCGCATATAGGGATCTAAGTGGATCGCAGTAGCCTTAAAGTGTGAGGCATACATAAACATGAATCGGCAGAATAAAATACAATGTCAGCCAATATTAGCCAGTACAGATAGCCAGACGCATGCAAGCAATCATATACACAGAAGCAGATAGTTTAAGTAGCAGCAAGTTAGTTCATGCTTGAGCAAAGTTCTCTACGTAACAAGGTCATTTCCATAAGCCAACCTTCCAAAGTATGCGGTATATGAGAGACAAAATCACTGTTTAAATAGTTAGGTTCCACATCCAGGGAAAAAACACAGTCCCACAATTTTGTGAGTTTCCAAACACTTATCTGTCTTCACATGGAAATAGAGCCAAAGTGAGACTCAGCATGCCATAGATTCTCATCTAATCAGAAGATATGTATTGCCTCGTAAAACCCCGCCAGACATCAGCGTTGTGTAGCGCATCAATAGACCCCTTATATCGGACTATTGATGTGCTACACACCGCAGATGTCTGGCTCAAAACTCCATAACCTGTCCATCTGCTCTGAGGAGGAGGACAGAAATCGACAGAAATCAACCCGATCAAATATGGATGAAGACTTCTGCCCGGTTGGATGAAGACATCGGCCCGCTTGGATGAAGACTTCTGCCCGGTTGGATGAAGACATCGGCCCGCTTGGATGAAGACTTCTGCCGGCTTCGATGAGGACTTCTGCCGCTTCGTTGAGGATGGATGTCGGCTCTTCAGAAACTGTGGATCTTCGGGGGTTAGTGTTAGGCTTTTTTAATGGTTTATTGGGTGGGTTTTAATTTTAGATTAGGGTTTGGGCTTTTGAAAAAGAGCTAAATTCCCTTTTAAGGGCAATGCCCATACAAATGTGCTTTTCAGGGCAATGAGGAGCTTAGGTTCTTTTAGATTAGGTTTTTATTTGGGGTGTTGGTTGTGTGGGTGGTGGGTTTTACTATTGGGGGGGTATTTGTATTTTTATTTACAGGCAAAAGAGCTGATTTCTTTGGGACAATGCCCCGCAAAAGGCCCTTTTAATGGCCATTGGTAGTTTAATGTAGGCTAGGGTTTTTTTTTTATTTTGGGGGGCATTTTTTATTTTCATAGGGCTCTTAGATTAGGTGTAATTAGTTTAAATATTTGATCATTTATTTTTTATTTTGTGTAACTTAATGTTTATTTTTTTTTGTAACTTAGTGTTTGTTATTTTGTGTAACTTAGTTGTTAGTTTTTTGTAACTTTGTAATTTTTAATAGTAGGTTTAAATTATTTAAAGTAGGGTTAGGTTTTTAAATATATAATATAGTTAATTAAATTTGTAGTTTAATGTAATTTTAGTCTAATAGTTAGGGTAGGTTAATTAGTAGTTTAATATAGTTTAATGTAATTTTAGTCTAATAGGGTAGATTAATTAGTAGTTTAATATAGTTTAATGTAATTTTAGTCTAATAGTTAGGGTAGATTAATTATTAGTTTAATATAGTTTAATGTAATTTTATTATAACAGTTAGGGTAGATTAATTAGTAGTTTAATATAATTTAATTTAAATCTAAAGGTAAGTTTAAATTTATTATAAGATATGGATGAGTTAATATTTAATATAAAGTTAGCGGGTTGTTAGGTTTAGGGGTTAATAGGTTAATTTAGTTTATGGCGATGTGGGGGGCTGGTGGTTTAGGGGTTAATAGGTTTAGTAAGTGGTAGTTATGTGGGAGGCCAGGGGTTTAGGGGTTAATAACTTTATTTAGTTGCGGTGGGCTCCGGGAGCAGCGGGATAGGGGTTAATAACATTATGTAGATGGCGGCGGTGTAGGGGGTGGCAGATTATAGGTTAATAACATAATGTAGGTGGCAGCAGTGTAGGGGGCGGAAGATTAGGGGTTAATAACATAATGTAGGTGGCGGCGGGGTCGGAGAGCAACGGGATAGGGGTTAGTAACTTTATTTAGTTGCAGCGGGGTCCGGGAGTGGCGGGATAGGGGTTAAACATTTTAATATAGTGGCGGTGTTTAGTGACAGTATATAAATAAAGCTGTGAAAAAGCCGAATAGCAGCAAGATTGATGACTGTTAGTTAACAACAGTCTGCTGCTCATCGCCCCGTATTTGGTGCGCAGCTTTTTGACAGTTTTTTTTGTTAAATATGGAGAGCGTATTCAGGTCCAGGGCCGCGATGTTAGGCAATGTCAGGCGAGCGTATTGGTGCCGGCGAATACAAGTAAGTTGACGGCTTGATAAGTAGGCCTCAGAGAATACAAGTTTAAAATGATTTCCAGTTGACTTCTTTTATTATATCTGATTTGTTCTCATGATATTCTTTGTTTAAAAGATATCTGAATAGATAGCATGCACATGGCTGCAGCACTGCAAGACAGGGAATAGGGTTGTCTTCTAGTGCTCTTGCTAATGTGTAACATTGTTGCAAAACTGCTGCCATATAGTACTGCAGACATGTGAATACTCCTGAGTTTACCTTCCAGCTTTTCAACAAAGGATAACAAGAACATAAAGACAATTTGATATTAGAAGTAAATTGGAAGGTTGTGTAAAATTGTGTGTTGTATCTGAACAATGAAAGACTAAATTGGGGTTTTATGTCCCTTTAAAGTGATAGAAAGGTCAAAATTAAAATCTGCATGGGTGCATTTTGATTATAAATTGACGCATTTTTGCAGTATGCTTCCATTAACAAAAATACTTCCAGAAAAAGTTATAATTGTTACAGCAGCATACGCACATATGCTACATGTGACTAGAGGATTGGGATTCAGTGGTGTGTATTGTGTCAGTGAAGACTTATTTTGTGTCATACAAGCCACTGCTGACTCTTTGGGAAGGTGTGGTGTTTAACAGCCAGTGCATGGTGGCACTTACACCATATGTGTGTATGCTACTGAAGGCAAACAAGCAGTATGAGCTCAGGACCTTTTCCATACTTCTATAATAAACAGGGTGGACACTGTCAGTAGGGTTTCTGCTTACCCCCAGGTTTAACTTATCTTGTATAAATATACCAGCACCCCTGTTCAGGCAATTTAACAGCTTATTTATCAAATAAACAGTCCCATAGAAAACAGAAACATTTTGGGCCACACTAGGCCCTTAATCATGCTACTGATACAATGTTTCCCAGTTGCTTTAAACAATATTACAGTAATTAATTACTTACAAATGTGGGGCATTCTATCTATTGCAGTTTTCTTTCCTCTGCTGCCATCCAGTTGTCAAAAGTCCACATAACATTCTATATTAATTTATTATATCCCCCCTGTTGATCAAAACAGATTTAATCAAACAAATTGTATCAACCATATTAATTACATTTATTTTACATTCTTATTCTTATATTCAGGTCACCTGGATACAAAGTACCTAATCTCTTAATCCACTT
Source organism: Bombina bombina (assembly GCF_027579735.1). Lineage (NCBI taxonomy): Eukaryota > Metazoa > Chordata > Amphibia > Anura > Bombinatoridae > Bombina > Bombina bombina. Next base: position 230,245,379 of record NC_069507.1, on the reverse strand, counting down.
TACCTCTTTTCTTTTTAGACATAATTCCATATTACCATCCCTTCTGAGGGCTCGGACATGATCAATAATTTAAAAGTGTATCTGGCTCACTCTATGTCCCGCTTCCACAAAATGTTGCAATCTTATGTTCTGTGATTCGCTCCCTTGCAAAGTGAGTCAACTCTCCAACATAACCCAAACCACATGGGCATTTCAATAAATAAATAATAGGCTCTTTTTTACATGTATAGAAGCCATTATTTAATATTTTCTTCCTCCCATCCGTCTGTACTAAGTATTTAGCTCTATTCATAGGATTACAGTGTGAGCAACTCAATCAGGGATAACTTGTGCCTACTTCCGCTCTTACAAAGCTATCATGTAAATTAACCACCCATTTATAGGATGGAATATGGAATATCCTAAACTCTTCCACTTATTAATTAAATTTTGTTAAAACATACCAGTGCTTTTTGATAACGTTAAAGATTTTTATCACTAAGTTTACTGTACTCAGATACAAATATCATCCTTTTTCCATTATCCTTTTTCTTTTTCTTTTTCTGGACCCTTCTATTTTCATTAAAGAACTCCTTGCTTTTTCCTTTAAAATGCTTATTAGGTTACCCCCTGTTTAGAAAAGTTTTACTCATTTCTTCAGTTCTTGTTTCCAACTGTCTCTCATTCTTAACAATGCTCTTAACTCTCATAAGTTTACTTTTTGGGACAGACTGAAATATCCTCTATTGATGAAAGCTTGTATAATGAAGCAGAATATTTTTAACAGTATTCCTTACAAAAAGATCTGTTTATGCTCTAGAATAATAATAAAACATAGCCTATCTTTAGAGTGTGTCAAAGTGAATTTCAGACCTTGCAATTTATTATTTTACTCTTCCACAATAAATGTACTCGCTCCAGGGGTCCTCTCCATACCTCAAAAATTGCATCTGTAAAAACTGACCACTGTAAATAGGGTGTTTTAAATATGTTATTGCTGTAAACAAATCTATCTTCAAAAAAGCTCATAACTAAATTTGCATAGGAGGGGGGGGGGGGGGGGGCACACTAACCTATTGCTGTTCCTTTTTCCTGTAAGTAAAATGTGTCTTGGAAGAGAAAATAATTATTACACAATTCTAAGGAGATCAACTAGAAAATCTTGTTTTAAATCCACTCCACTGTTATTTAAAAATACCCGCACTGATTGTAAACCTGTTTTGTGTGGAATGGAGATATAAAAACTTGCAACATTAAGGGTAAATAATATACAATCTTTATCCACAATCAGATTCTGGATTTTACTTAGGAAATCATTTGTATCTTTTAAGACTAACTTATGTACCTGAAGAATAGGATTTCATATCCTGTCCAAAAACACTGCCTTGTTAGAAAATACTGACTTAGTGCCTACAACAATTGGTCTGCCAGATTGTTTATACTTTTTTTTTTAATATTTTGGGAAGAGTGCAAAACACAGGAGTAAGTGGATCGTCTTAGTGATTATTCCATTATACAAAGCTTTCAGCAACATTATTCTTATTTCAGCTTCTAGATCTCTGAGGGGATCACCATTAAGAATTTGGTAGACCCTCATCAGAAACCTGTTACAAAATTTCATTAATGTAATAATCACTATCCATCACAACAGCCTCGCATTTATCAGCATTTTTATGGGGATGTTTTTATTATTCTGTAAGGACTGTAAAGTCTCATTTTCCTCCTTAGTTAGGTTAGGTTTCACTTTTAAATTTTTATTCTTAGAAAGTAACATATCCACATCTTTGTTAACAAAATAATTGAAAGTTTCTGCTCCTGCATTTTTACCTGGTGGTAAGAATGATGATTTATTTATAAGTCCTAGATTCTTTAAATCAAAAGAAGTTGACGTACTTGTACATATATAACCAGCCCTGTCATCATTTGAAAAAATAATAGATCTAAAGAATTTAAAAAGGTCTTTATCAATACCAAAAAACACAATCCTTTGTTTAATACAGTCAACTCTGCTTGTGTCAAAATACATTTTGATATATTAACAACTAAGGATTCAGTCCGATTATATACATCATCAGTTTGTATAGTATTACTCAGCTGTACTCACTCTAATCTTCTCTGTTTTGTGTTTTTCACTGCTGACTGCGCCTGAGTGGTTATTATTGATGGTTCTCAGATCCTTGTCGTCTGTGACATCTTCCAGGTTCGCCTATGTTTCCTTCTGCCTCTCCCTTATCCATGTCTAAACCAGAGCTTAAAAAATCAGACTCAGAGGTATTTAAACTACTATCTCTCACTGCTATTCCACTGCCGTTCTCCTGTGTCTGGGCCGTATGGATTTTTCTTCTCCGGTGACATTGTAGTTTGTTGCATGACCACATATACACACGGCCATTGGTGTAGTCATCTGCCTCACAAATACAATTTTACTTTTTTAGTTCCTGTAGCTAAGTTTTATATTCCTGGAGTTTATTTTCTACATCATCTTTCAATAATTTAAAATCCTCTAATAAGAATTGATTTTGAGCTGTAATCTCCAATTAATCAATGACTGTTTGCTGCTTAATGGATTCATCCTGCAGACACTCCACTGTCCACACAATTAAATTGAAAGAACACTTTTTGAGAAAACTTTCAAATATTTTTGTGCAAACAGTGTTGTAAGTTTTTAAAGTTGGATGCAATTTTACCCTCAATACACGCGGAATGTGCTTTACTCTGTAATACTGCTGAGTTCGTTGAGTGCAAATCAAGTTTTGTATAGCGTTTCTTTGCTTTTTCAATGTCTTTCTTGACACTTCCTTATCTGAAGGTCTTAAAAGGTCCCTTGACCCTGTCACCAAAGCAGTGATGTGGGCTGCATCCAGGTCTAATTAAGAAAACATTGTTGGAGCACTGTTACCCTCATTTACCGTAGGTGCATCTTGCTCAGCAGACTCCATAATAGCAAACAAGAAGAATGAGCTCAGCACCTTTTCCACACTCTTATAATAAACTTATATAAGGTACACGCTGTCAATAGGGTTTCAGCTTACCCCCAGGTTTAACATATCTTGTATGAAGACATACATTCAGGTAAAATAACAACTTCTTTATTAAAGGCCCACAGAAAACAGAGAAGTTTCAGCCACACTGGGCCCTTAATCATGCTACTAATACACTGTTTCACAGTTGCTTTTAAACAATTTCCCAGTGATTAATGAATTACTTACAACTGTAGGGCATTCTAACTAATACATTCTTCTGTTGTCATTTAGTGAACAAAAGTCTACATAACATTCAATCGCCTAGATTTAGAGTTCTGCGTTAGCCGTCAAAACCAGCGTTAGGGGGTCCTAACGCTGGTTTTGGCCGCCCACCGGTATTTAGAGTCAGTCAGGAAAGGGTCTAACGCTCACTTTCCAGCCACGACTTTTCCATACCGCAGATCCCCTTACGCCAATTGCGTATCCTATCTTTTCAATGGGATCTTTGTAATGCCGGTATTTAGAGTCTTGGCTGTTCCGATCAGCCAATAGAATGCAAGCTCAATCTGATTGGCTGATTGGATCAGCCAATCCGATTGAACTTGAATCGGATTGGCTGATTCAATCAGCCAATCAGATTTTCCTACCTTAATTCCGATTGGCTGATAGAATCCTATCAGCCAATCGGAATTCGAGGGACGCCATCTTGGATGATGTCATTTAGAGGAACCTTCGAACTTAGGACATCGTTAGAAGAGGATGGATCTGCGTCGGCTGCTTCAAGATGGTCCCGCTCTGCACCGGTTGGAAGAAGATAGAAGATGCCGCCTGGATGAAGATGTCTACCGGTCCGGATGCCCTCTTCTTGCCGGATAGGATGAAGACTTCGGACCCTCTTCTGGACCTCTTCTTGCTGGATAGGATTAAGACTTTGGACCCTATTCTGGACGGATCGGTGATACCAGGCATGGTGAAGATAAGGTAGGAAGATCTTCAGGGGCTTAGTGTTAGGTTTTTTAAGGGGAGTTTGGGTTAGATTAGGGGTATGTGGGTGGTGGGTTGTAATGTTGGGGGTATTGTATGTTTTTTTACAGGAAAAAGAGCAGAATTCTTTGGGGCATGCCCCGCAAAATGCCCTTTTAAGGGCTGGTAAGGTAAAAGAGCTGTAAAATTTTTATTTTAGAATAGGGTAGGGCATTTTTTTTATTTTGGGGGGCTTTGTTATTTTTTTTAGGGGGCTTAGAGTAGGTGTAATTAATTTAAAACTCTTGTAATCTTTTTTTATTTTTTGTAATTTAGTGTTTTTTTTGTAATTTTGTATTTGTTTTTTTTTTGTAATTTAGTTTAGTTGATTTAATTGTAGATAATTGTAGATAGTTTATTTAATTAATTTATTGATAGTGTAGTGTTAGGTTTAATTGTAACTTAGGTTAGGATTTATTTTACTTGTAATTTTGTAATTATTTTAACTAGGTAACTATTAAATAGTTATTAACTATTTAATAGCTATTGTACCTGGTTAAAATAAATACAAAGTTGCCTGTAAAATAAATATTAATCCTAAAATAGCTACAATATAATTATTATTTATATTGTAGCTATATTAGGGTTTATTTTACAGATAAGTATTTAGCTTTAAATAAGATTAATTTATTTATTAAGAATTATTTTATTTCATTAGAATAAAATTATTTTTAACTTAGGTGGGTGTTAGTGTTTGGTTTAGACTTAGCTTTAGGGGTTAATATATTTATTAGAGTAGCGTTGAGGTCCGGTCGGCAGATTAGGGGTTCATAATTGTAGGTAGGTGGCTGCGACATTGGGGGTGGCAGATTAGGGGTTAATAAATATAATATAGGGGTCGGCGGTGTTAGGGGCAGCAGATTAGGGGTACATAGGGATAACGTAGGTTGCGGCGTTGTACGGAGCGGCAGATTAGGGGTTAAAAATAATATGTAGGGGTCAGCGATAGCGGGGGTGGCAGATTAGGGGTTAATAAATGTAAGGTTAGGGGTGTTTAGACTCGGGGTACATGTCAGGGTGTTAGGTGCAGACTTAGGAAGTGTTTCCCCATAGGAAACAATGGGGCTGCGTTAGGAGCTGAAGGCTGCTTTTTTTTCAGCTCAAACTGCCCCATTGTTTCCTATATTTCCATAGCGCTGGTATTACAGGTTGTGCGGTGAGGCTAAAAAGCTTGAATTCTAGTCTATAAAAAATCCAGTTTAAAAAATCAAATCAGCCAATAGGAATGCAAGGGACGTCATTTTGAAAATGCTCCCTTGCATTGAAGATTCAGTGTACGGCGACGACTGTATGTAGAGGACGCTCTGCTTCAGATGTCTTGAAGGATGGACCCGCTTCGTGCCGCCGGAATGAAGATAGAAGACGCCGCATGGATGAAGATAGAAGACCCCGCCTGGATGGATGAAGACCTCGCCACCTGGATGAAGACGTCTCGCCGCCTGGATGTCCGGACTTCAAAAACTATAAGTGGATCATTTTTATTGAGAAACACAGGCAAATAACAGTTTTTAGAAGACAGCGTAAGTTGTACAAAAATGTTATATGTACAGTAATAACATTCATGATAAAGTGGTTATAAAGTAATTCACCTGTTAAGAGCATTAGTTTGCTACATCTCATTAAAAAAGCAGTGAATGCATCAAGGTAAAGTGTGATTGCACTAGTTAAATCTTAAAAGGATTAATTAGGAGGTGGACTGTAGTGCAGAGTAATAGTAAATGAAAACATCACCTGTATTTCTCATCATTTTCAATATAATAAACTAGCAAATTAAAATAACTAAATCATCATAAACTCAAACAACAGTTTTAATATGTGGTTCCTTCAATGTATTGCTGAGATATTAAGAATGTAAAAGCTCCTTATGTAATTAAAATTGTGGGGCGAGGTGACCCATTGTATGTATGTTTTTAGGAGGTAGTGTTTGCTATACCCAGTAGCGGTTCAGACAGGTTGCTATGAGTTGAAGTATAATTATAAGTGAGAGTAGAACATAGGAATTCACAAGTAGCACACCATGGGATTAATGCGAAGCTAAGGAAACACTGGTTAGGGTGCAACGAGATTTGTGACACAAAACCCTGAAAGCTAAACAGACAAGATGAAGTTTACAAACTAACACCTAGATTACGAGTTTTGCATTAGAGGCTATGCGGTGCTAACGAGCAGTTTTCCCTCACCGCTCACTTACCTGCAGCGCTGGTATTACGAGTTTTCAGAAACCCGTCGTTAAAAGACAAGACGTGAGCATTGAGCAAAATTTTGCTCATTACCTCACTCCAATACCAGCACTGCTTAAGTCAGTGGTGAGCTGGTCGTACGTGCTCGTGCACGATTTCCCCATAGGAATCAACGGGGAGAGCCGGCTGAGAAAAAGTTTAGCACCTGCAAAAAAGCAGCGTAAAACTCCTTAACGCAGCCCCATTGATTTCGTATGGGGAAAAAAAAGTTATGTCTACACCTAACACCCTAAATAATAAATAAAGTATTTAGTTTTAAATAATAAATCTAAATAAATATTACTATCATTAACTAAATAATTCCTATTTAAAACTAAATACTTACCTGTAAAATAAACCATAAGATAGCTACAATATAACTAATAGTTACATTGTATCTAGCTTAGGGTTTATTTTTATTTTACAGGCAAGTTTGTATTTATTTTAACTAGGTAGAATAGTTATTAAATAGTTATTAACTATTTAATAACTACCTAGCTAAAATAAATATAAAAGTACCTGTAAAATAAAACCTAACCTAAGTTACACGAACACCTAACACTACACTATAATTAAATAAATTAACTAAATTAAATACAATTAACTAAATTAAATTAAGTTAGCTAAAGTACAAAAAAACAAAAAAATTACAGAAAATAATAAACAAATTACAGATATTTAAACTAATTACACCAAATGTAATAGCCCTATTAAAATAAAAAAGCCCCCCCAAAATAAAAAACCCTAGCCTAAACTAAACTACCAATAGCCCTTAAAAGGGCCTTTTGCGGGGCATTGCCCCAAAGTAATCAGCTCTTTTACCTGTAAAAAAAAAAATACAAACAACCCCCCCCCAACAGTAAAACCCACCACCCACACAACCAACCCCCCAAATAAAATATTATCTAAAAAAATCTAAGCTCCCCATTGCCCTGAAAAGGGCATTTAGATGGGCATTCCCCTTAAAAGGGCAGTTAGCTCTATTGAAGCCCAAAGTCCTTAACCTAAGAATAAAACCCACCCAATACACCCTTAAAAAAACCTAACACTAACCCCCTGAAGATCGACTTACCGGTAGAAGTCTTTATCCAAGCCGGGCCGAAGTCCTCAACAGACAAGATGAAGTTTACAAACTAACACCTAGATTACGAGTTTTGCATTAGAGGCTATGCGGTGCTAACGAGCAGTTTTCCCTCACCGCTCACTTACCTGCAGCGCTGGTATTACGAGTTTTCAGAAACCCGTCGTTAAAAGACAAGACGTGAGCATTGAGCAAAATTTTGCTCATTACCTCACTCCAATACCAGCACTGCTTAAGTCAGTGGTGAGCTGGTCGTACGTGCTCGTGCACGATTTCCCCATAGGAATCAACGGGGAGAGCCGGCTGAGAAAAAGTTTAGCACCTGCAAAAAAGCAGCGTAAAACTCCTTAACGCAGCCCCATTGATTTCGTATGGGGAAAAAAGAGTTATGTCTACACCTAACACCCTAACATGAACCCCGAGACTAAACACACCTAATCTTACACTTATTAACCCTAATCTGCCACCCCCGACATCGCCGACACCTACATTATAATTATTAACCACTAATCTGCATCTCCGGACACTGCCGCCACCTACATTATACTTATTAACCCCTAATCTGCTGCCCCCAACATCGCCAACACCTACATTATATTTATTAACCCCTAATATGCTGCCCCCAATGTCACCGCAACCTAACTACTATTTATTAACCCCTAATCTGCTGCCCCCAATGCCGCCACTACTATATTAAAGTTATTAACCCCTAAACCTAACCCTATCCCTAACACCCCCTAACAAATATAATAATAAATAATAAATAAAGTATTTAGTTTTAAATAATAAATCTAAATAAATATTACTATCATTAACTAAATAATTCCTATTTAAAACTAAATACTTACCTGTAAAATAAACCATAAGATAGCTACAATATAACTAATAGTTACATTGTATCTAGCTTAGGGTTTATTTTTATTTTACAGGCAAGTTTGTATTTATTTTAACTAGGTAGAATAGTTATTAAATAGTTATTAACTATTTAATAACTACCTAGCTAAAATAAATACAAAAGTACCTGTAAAATAAAACCTAACCTAAGTTACACGAACACCTAACACTACACTATAATTAAATAAATTAACTAAATTAAATACAATTAACTAAATTAAATTAAGTTAGCTAAAGTACAAAAAAACAAAAAAATTACAGAAAATAATAAACAAATTACAGATATTTAAACTAATTACACCAAATGTAATAGCCCTATTAAAATAAAAAAGCCCCCCCAAAATAAAAAACCCTAGCCTAAACTAAATTACCAATAGCCCTTAAAATGGCCTTTTGCGGGGCATTGCCCCAAAGTAATCAGCTCTTTTACCTGTAAAAAAAAATACAAACAACCCCCCCCAACAGTAAAACCCACCACCCACACAACCAACCCCCCAAATAAAATATTATCTAAAAAAATCTAAGCTCCCCATTGCCCTGAAAAGGGCATTTAGATGGGCCTTCCCCTTAAAAGGGCAGTTAGCTCTATTGAAGCCCAAAGTCCTTAACCTAAAAATAAAACCCACCCAATACACCCTTAAAAAAACCTAACACTAACCCCCTGAAGATCGACTTACCGGTAGAAGTCTTTATCCAAGCCGGGCCGAAGTCCTCAACAAAGCCGGGAGAAGTATTCATCCAAGCTGGGCGATGTGGTCCTCCAGATGGGCAGAAGTCTTCATCCAGACTGCATCTTCTATCTTTATCCATCCGGCGCGGAGCGGGTCTATCTTCAAGACATCCGATGCGGAGCATCCTATTCATCCGACGACTAAAGCTGAATGAAGGTACCTTTAAGTGACATAATCCAAGATGGCGTCCCTTAGATTCCGATTGGCTGATATAATTCTATCAGCCAATCGGAATTAAGGTAGAAAAAATCCTATTGGCTGATGCAATCTGCCAATAGAATTGAAGTTCAATCCTATTGGCTGATCCAATCAGCCAATAGGATTGAGCTCACATTCTATTGGCCGATTGGAACAGCAGATAGAATGCAAGCTCAATCCTATTGGCTGATTGGGTCATCTTGGATGACGTCACTTAAAGGTACCTTCATTCAGCTTTAGTCGTCGGATGAAGAGGATGCTCCGCGTCGGATGTCTTGAAGATGGACCAGAAGATAGAAGATGTTGTCTGGATGAAGACTTCTGCCCATCTGGAGGACCACTTCTCCCGGCTTTTTTTATTTTTTCCCTCCCTCTCTAGTGACTCTTCTACGGAGTACCACATCTTGGGTATTAATATCCCATACGTCACTAACTCATGGACTCTTGCCAATTACATGAAAGAACATGGTCTTCAGGGGGTTAGTGTTAGGTTTTTTTAACGGTGTATTGGGTGGGTTTTATTTTTAGGTTAGGGACTTTGGGCTGCAATAGAGCTAACTGCCCTTTTAAGGGAAATGCCCATCCAAATGCCCTTTTCAGGGCAATGGGGAGCTTAGGTTTTTTAGATAGTATTTTATTTGGGGGGTTGGTTGTGTGGGTGGTGGGTTTTACTGTTGGGGGGGTTGTTTGTATTTTTTTGCCTTTTAAGGGCTATTGGTAGTTTAGTTTAGGCTAGGGTTTTTTCTATTTTGGAGGATTTTCTTTTTATTTTAATAGGGCTATTAGATTAGGTGTAATTAGTTTAAATATCTGTAATTTGTTTATTATTTTCTGTAATTTAGTGTTTGTTTGTTTTTTGTACTTTAGCTAAATTAATTTAATTTAGGTAATTGTATTTAATTTAGTTAATTTTTTTAATTATAGTGTAGTGTTAGGTGTTAGTGTAACTTAGGTTAGGTTTTATTTTAAAGGTAAATTTGTATTTATTTTAGCTAGGTAGTTATTAAATAGTTAATAACTATTTAAAAACTATTCTACCTAGTTAAAATAAATACAAACTTGCCTGTAAAATAAAAATAAACCCTAAGCTAGCTACAATGTAACTATTAGTTATATTGTAGCTAGATTAGGATTTATTTTATAGGTAAGCATTTAGTTTTAAATAGGAATTATTTAGTTATTAATTGTAGGTTTTAATTAGATTTATTTTAATTATATTTAAGTTAGGGGGTGTTAGGGTTAGGGTTAGACTTAGGTTTAGGGGTTAATAACTTTAATATAGTGGCGGCAGATTAGGGGTTAATAATTTTATTATAGTGTTTGCGATGCGGTAGGGCCTCGGTTTAGGGGTTAATAGGTAGTTTATGGGTGTTAGTGTACTTTTTAGCACTTTAGTTATGAGTTTTATGTTACGGCATTGTACCATAAAACTCATAACTACTGACTTTTAAATGCGTTAGGACTCTTGACAGGGTAGGGTGTACTGCTCACTTTTTGGCCTCCCAGAACAGACTCGTAATTCCGGCGCTATGGAAGTCCCATAGAAAAAAGACTTTACAAAGTTTACGTAAGTCGTTTTGCGGTAAGGCCAAAGAAGTGTGCAGTGACCCTAAACCTTCAAGACTCATAATACTAGAGGGCATAAAAATGCAGCGTTAGAACCTCTTAACGCTGCATTTTTACCCTAACGCACAACTCGTAATCTAGCCGTAAGATAAATAATTCAACAAAACTGTCAAAAATCTATTTTAAACTGTTTTTCTTACCCTACGTTGCTGAGGGTGTTAGGGGAGCAGACGCTAGATGTGCAAGGTTCCCTGTAATGTTTTTAAATATTCAGAGGGCATAGTCTTCTAGTGCACGGTTCCAAATTAAAAGGAAGTAAGAAAAGTTGACCTATAGAGTACCAATTACACAGGGTCAGTATATGCTTTAATTATTAAACATGTAACTCATCAGATAGATTGTTATGTCATTGTATATATATTTGATAAAAAGAAAGCATAGGTAGGTTGCTATGTCTGTTTTCATAAAGTGTTTCAGAAGGGGGAATGTGTGGTTCAGCTTTGAATAGTAGAACGTAGTTTAGGGAGTTTGTTGGAGGATTGTAAGCAAACTATTATTAGAAATTTATCAACCTAGTAAAGTGTTATTATCAGCACACAAATGTCTTCAAAGATATCTCGATACTTAGCTATCTACAAGACAGACATGTAAGATTGTAAAGCAGAAATTAATCATTGCCATAGTTTAGCATCTATGCACATATACCCTGGGATCAAAGCATAACCAAGGGGGAACACTGACCAAAGTACATAGAGAGTTGAGGCTAGAAACCTTTTAAAAGTAGAATAATTAAAGTGAGATTACACTCTTCATAGTCAACATCCGAAAATGTCCTTAGTCAACAAGAGTTGCGGATGAGCTGTGGCCCAGCAAAAGGAGGGCAGGTTCAAGTAAGTAGATTACCCGATTCCCACATGGGTTGTAATTTGATAATCATACCTCAGAAGAGCGCAGCTTGTTTGTAGGGGATGACAGTCGTAGGTGCCCCACATAAGTGCATTATGTTGTTTTCTGTTCGAGTGTGCCTTATTCAAGTAAGGAAGCCTTTCCATTTCAAATATGGCAATTCAATGTGTAGGCATAATGTGGACTCTGCATGTAAGGTGATTATGTTGGTTCGGTTTAAAATCCAGATCTGGAGCGGGGGCAGTATCCGGATGGACCAGCTATGATATTGGCAAGCTCTTTTCTGATGGTCTAGTCGGCTCCATGACAGAGTTCAACGAAATTGTATTGGAGGTACTTGCCCCGGTCACCATTGTCACCGATGCCTCTCTCCTCTGTGAAAGCTCTGAGGTCCCGAGGTTGTCATCTGCTCGCGGATGCAATGTGAGGATAGTAATCGCATCTTGTGAGGCAGGACTAAAAGCAGGTCTCCTCTGCTGATAAGGTTGTTCCTTTGCCTTCATTACTGTGCACAGGTGAGAGCAGAAAAGCAGCAGTCGGTCCAGTTTAGGCAGAAACATAGCTTCTAGTTCAGCCAGGATGTGGGAGTGAATGTGATGATCTTTAATGATAAGTAATGCCATTGTGTGCAATCAAGAGTGGGCATAAGTATATGCTAAGTTGCAGTAGAATTTGTACAATGTGGTGGCGATACTTCCGCTACAGAGCCAAAGGCTTATTTTCTTGCTTCTCGGCGGCCAAGGGATGCTATACCTTGATCCCAGAGAGTTCCCGGGCACAGATGTTGCCAAGGGATGAAATGATGGGGAGATTTAAAGCCACTTTAACTCCAAGCTGAACGGAGCTTCAAGAGTCCATGGTCATCTTGGATCCCTGCCTACCGGAACCTTCAGTCAGCTAGATTATGAGTTTTGAGCACTATAGGGAAATTAACGACCATCACAAAAGCTGTAGTATTTAACCTCCCTATTGCACTGCTATTACAGGTTTTGTAAAACCCGGCTTGCGCGGGCGATATAGTTGCGTTGAGCTCCATACCTCACCCAAATACAAGCAGTGTTTTGACGTGCTCGTGCACGATTTCCCCATAGACATCAAATGGGGAGAGTCCGCTAAAAATAAGCCTAACACCTGCGATTGCAGAAACAAAAGCTCCGTAACGCAGCCCCATTGATGTCTATGGGGAAAGAAAAAGTTATGTTTAAACCTAACACCCTAACATAAAAACCAAGTCTAAACACCTCTAATCTGCTGCCCCTAACATAGCCGCCACCTAAGTAAAACTAATAACCCCTAATCTGCCGCTCCCGATATCACCCCCATCTACATTACAGTTATTAACTCCTAATCTGCCGCCCCCAATGTCGCCGCCACTATACTAAAGTTATTAACCCCTAAACCTCTGGCCTCCCACATCACTAACACTAAAGAAATATATTAGCCCCTAAATCTAACCCTAACGTAACCCTAAGCATAACCCTAACGTAACACTAAGCCTAAATCTAACCCTAACCCCCCTAACTAGTGATGTCGCAAACCTAAAATTTTGCGTTCGCGAATGGCGGACGCGAACTTCCGCAACTGTTCGCGAATGGGCGAACCAGGCGAACCGCCATAGACTTCAATAGGCAGGCGAATTTTAAAACACACAGGGACTCTTTCTGGCCACAATAGTGATGGAAAAGTTGTTTCAAGGGTACTAACACCTGGACTGTGGCATGCCGGAGGGGGATCCATGGCAAAACTCCCATGGAAAATTACATAGTTGATGCAGAGTCTGGTTTTAATCCATAAAGGGCATAAATCCCCTAACATTCCTAAATTGTTTGGAATAACGTGCTTTAAAACATCAGGTATGATGTTGTATCGATCAGGTAGTGTAAGGGTTACGCCCACTTCACAGTGATAGACCAAACTCCCAGTTTAAAGGGACAGTCTACACCAGAATTTTTATTGTTTTAAAAGATAGATAATCCCTTTATTACCCATTTCCCAGTTTTGCATAACTAACTAACACATTTATAATAATATACTTTTAACCTCTGTGATTATCTTGTATCTAAGCCTCTGCAAACTGCCCTTTTTTCAGTTCTTTTGACAGACTTGCACTCTAGCCAATCAGTGCCTGCTCCCAGATAACTTCTTGTGCACGAGCACAGTGTTATCTATATGAAATACGTGAACTAACACCCTCTAGTGGTGAAAAACTGTTAAAATGCAATCTGAAAGAGGTGGGCTTCAAGGTCTAAGAAATTAGCATATGAACCTCCTAGGTTAAGCTTTCAAATAAGAATACCAAGAGAACAAAGCAAAATTGGTGATAAAAGTAAATCGGAAAATTGTTTAAAAATACATGCTCTATCTGAATCAAGTTTATTTTGGCCTAGACTGTCCCTTTAACTCACCGCAAACAGTCCATTTGCACAACCGCAAACTCCCCATTTTTTTAAATCTACACTACTGTTACACCAGATATGAGTTGCACTGGAGTGACACTGTGCCCTGGCAGGCAGGCACTGAAACGCACACGTGTGAAGGAAACTGACTGCTATTATTTAACACAGTCAAAAAAGTTTTTTTTTTTAAATCTACACTACTGTTACACCAGATATGAGTTGCACTGGGGTGACACTGTGCCCTGGCAGGCAGGCAGGCAGGCACTGAAACGCACACGTGTGAAGGAAACTGACTGCTATTATTTAACACAGTCAAAAAAGTGTTGTTTTTTTAAATGTACACTACTGTTACACCAGATATGAGTTGCACTGGGGTGACACTGTGCCCTGGCAGGCAGGCAGGCAGGCACTGAAACACACACGTGTGAAGGAAACTGAATGCTATTATTTAACACAGTCAAAAAAGTGTTGTTGTTTTTTTTAATCTACACTACTGTTACACCAGATATGAGTTGCACTGGGGTGACACTGTGCCCTGGCAGGCAGGCACTGAAATGCACACATGTGAAGAAAACTGACTGCTATTATTTAACACAGTCAAAAAAGTGTTTTTTTTTAAAAATCTACACTACTGTTACACCAGATATGCGTGGTGGCATTGGGCAAGTGGGCACAGTATACGCTGTGAGCCTGACACATATGCTGGCAGGCAGGCAACTGCAATTAGATTACACATGAAAAAAAAAAAAAAGCAGACTGATGTTCTAGCCCTAAAAAGGACTTTTTGGGGTGCTGTCCTTACAGCAGAGATCAGATGAGTCCTTCAGGACTGTAGTGGACACTGAATACACTAGCCTAGCTATCGATTTTCCCTATTAAATCAGCAGCAGCTACACTGTCCCTCCTCTCACTAAGAATGCAGCTTCCAAATGAATCTAAAATGGATGCTGTCCAGGAGGTAGGAGGGTCTGGGAGGGAGGGTCTGCTGCTGATTGGCTGGAATGTGTCTTCTGACTGTGAGGTACAGGGTCAAAGTATTACTCAATGATGACAAATAGGGGGCGGCTCAAACATTGCATATGTTCGCCCGCCGCGGTGAACGCGAACAAGCTATGTTCGCCGGGAACTATTCGCCGGCGAACAATTCGTGACATCACTTCCCCTAACTTAAATATAATAAAAATAAATCTAAATAAAACTTACAATTATTACCTAAATAATTCCTATTTAATAAATACTTACCTATAAAATGAAACCTAAGCTAGCTACAATATAACATAGTTATATTGTAGCAAGCTTAGGTTTTATTTTTATTTCACAGCTAAGTTTGTATTTATTTTAACTAGGTAGACTAGTTAGTAAATAGTTATTAACTATTTAATAACTACCTAGTTAAAATAAATACAAAGTTACCTGTAAAAAAAAACCTAACCTAAGGGCGGAGCTTCGCCATGCTGGGACATGGACGCAGTGTAAACTAGCTCCGGAGCTGCCGAGGACTTTTAGGCATTTCGAAACAGCTGCATTGAGGACTATCACAGCTGAAAGTGGCTTAATACCGGAGCCGATCTGGCTGAGACCTGATGACAGACTAAAATAGCTTTCTACTCATCTGGAGAGTGCCGCTTAGGCAGAGAACACGGCCGCCATCTTTCCAGTCTCCAGGGACGCACCTTGTCATCCGCTGAGGCTGATCAGACCCGGTGAGTGAGGGCATGCACCACAATTGCATTCACCGCATCTTGCTTGCTGAGAGCCATCTTCCTTCGATGCTGTAATTCAGAGAGTCACAGAAGCGCTCCGGTCACGGCCTTGCAAGCCACGTGGCTACCCAGGTATCAGTGCCGCACAGATTTTGGGCCCCTCACTTATCAGGGACTTAAGAAAGCTACCGGGGGGTTATGGCAGAACTGTTGGCCTTATTACATCAGAGAGGGATAGAATTTATTTTACCCGTGCCACTTGGCATAACATTTGGGCCTTTAAGTGAGACGGTCCTGTTTACTCAAGAACTGCCCTGCTAGCCATACTAGGACCATATATAAACTCTTTGTGTATTCTATCTCACACTAGAAAGTACTAACCCCATAACGAATTCAACAGGGCAAGGCTCTGTATAAATGTGAAACTTTATTATCTGGAGTGTTTTTTTTAATAAGGGACAGCTGGATTGAACCTTGAAAACCTGCTGTGTGTTTTTCTTTTTCCCTGACCTGTGATTTAATTCTGCGCTGCACATTTTGTTGGACATACATATTCATTCCATTACCTGTCAGAGTGTTTTGACCCATTAGCTGGGCTGCAGATAAATATATTCTCTACGATTGCTGGGGCCTTTCCTAAGGGACATACCTGCCTCTTTCGAGCTTCCCATACCCTGACACTAACACCGTTACAATGGCAAGCAAGAAGGGCAATAAGCCGGATAAACAGGGTAAAACACACCAGCTGGGGCCATTGGTCTCATCCTTTTTCCATCCACATGAGACGGTGGGATCGGATGTACTGCAACCCCAGGATTCAACCCCTAATAATTCTACTTCTGTTTCTGCTGTTGCACACGACCCTCTGCAGTCCATTCAATCTCAAATCGCCAGCCTCCCATCTAAATCAGACATAGAATCCTTGAAAAAGTTTATAAAAGAGGAAATTAAGTACCTTAAAAAGGATCTCACTGATCTAGGTCCAGAATGGAATACCTAGAGGAAGGCCAAGACCATCTTAGCAACATGGTCAACTCAAATACTCAACAACTGACCATACACGATTCCATGATTCAAAATCTAAGTGACAAAATTGAGGACCTCGAGAACCAAGGGAGGAGGAACAACCTCCGCCTCAGAGGAATACCCGAAGAAATTTCCCAAGACCAGCTCAAGGCTTATGTCACAGACTTCTTTCACTCGCTATTGCCTCAGGCCCCAATTTTGCATAACAATGATATTGAAAGAATACACAGAGCCCTTAGACCCCCACCCAAACCCCCCGCTCCTCCCAGAGATGTTATTCTGAGATTATTGAAATACACGACTAAAGAAGAAATCTGGCAGATTGCAAGGACCAGGAGGTTATTCCAATTTCGTAACCACACTCTGCAGGTGTACCAAGACCTCTGCCCTCAGACGGTGCAGCGAAGAAAAGAGGTTCACTTCATAACTAAAACCCTCAAGGAGAAAAACATTAGATACTGTTGAGGCTATCCATTTAGTCTAATCATCTCACATAATGGGACCCATATGGTTTATAAAAGCTTCTCTGATTTGGATTACATCTCCCAGAAACTTAACCTCTCCTTTGACCTCCCTCCTGAAAAAGTCATAGAAATTCCCCCCAGGATAGATCAAGCAACTGAAGGACCTCCGAGAGAACAGAGACCTTCGTGGTCAAATTTGGCATCTAAGAGACGCAAAACAGGCCCACCCTCTCTAGCAGCGGACTCCTGAACCTTCTGCAATTTTTCTTTGATAAGCACTGATAAGTGTCTGCTGCAGCCTGGACTGGACTGCTCTTGATCTATGCAGCATTGACTCTGATATACCTTGCTTCTGGTCTGGTCTACATGATAGTAGACTGTTCGCAGCTGAGATGCCACAGTGGTATTGTATGATTGTCTTATACCAATGTTTGTTTGTTTATCTACTCTCTTGCATTCTTAATTTAATATGCCAAGTAAGCTATCTTTTGTCTGATTCTTTTGAAAATGCCAAGTTATATGATCTACAATTATAAATGCACCCTAGAAGATTTTCGACACCACTCCAACCTCCTTGAATGGTGTTCTTATTGACCTGCCTATGCTCCACTGACTTTTGCAGTGGTTTATTCTATGTTTGTTGTTATGTTCTGATGATGTTCAACCATTTTATGTTCCTTAGAAATGTCTTATTCAATGTTGTTTGCTTTACTGTACCAGGTACCAGCTATGCAATTTGCTCTAATGTTTGTATCCAAAGCACATCTCTGGGTCCTGAAATTTATTCTTGTGTCTTAAATAGTCACTTTATCTATGGGTCTCCCCAGATATCATGTATGCAGAATTCTGACAGTGTCTCTCAAATCAGGGAAGATAGACTCTATGTATATCCAGATAGACTCATAGGCATAACTCGACTCACGACCCACAAAATTCTAATTTTGAATTTATCTACTGACCATGGAGGATAACCCTAGGTCTATTAAAATACTATCCCATAATGTCAAGGGACTTAACATTCCCCAAAAAAGAACCAGGGCCCTGAGGGAATACCAGAGACTTAATTGTGACATTGTACTATTACAGGAGACTCACTTTAAGAAAGGTAGAGAACCTATCCAGTCCCTTAGGAAGATCAGACAAGTATACCTCTCCTCACATTCCACGAAACACAATGGAGTTGGAATACTGATTCGGAATCAGATTCCTTTTATCCCCACTAATATTTTTAAAGATAAGGAGGGTAGATTGGTTGTGGTCACAGGCCGCCTTTTTAATAAAGTTATCACTATTGCCAATGTCTATGCTCCCAATTCCTGCCCTACTCAGTTTTTGCCCAGTCCTGCAAAACAATTAATGAACTATCTAGAGGCTGCCTGATTATGGGAGGGGACTTTAATTTACCTCTAGACCCCAGCCTTGATTGCTCCTCTGGTGCATCCTTGGTCCCACAGAAAACTTTAAAACTAATCAAAACACCCTTGTCAATGTTAAACCTTCACAATGCATGGAGAATCCACCATCCACTAGTAAAGGATTATTCGTTCTATTGTTACCCACACCAAAAATATTCCCGCATTGACTACTCGATGATAGATGTTACTAGCTTAGCCCTAGTTCAGTCCACAGAGATCTTTCCAATAACATGGTCCGATCATGCCATGATTGGATGTTCAATGAGTTGGCCCACATCGTAAAGACAAGAGCGTAGGTGGAGATTAGATGAGTCATTATTATCCGATCCATTGGCTACAATTCAAATAAAAGAAAAGCTTGAATCTTATTTTTTTATAAATTCCACCCCTGAGATGTCCCCTCTCCATGTCTGGGAAGCCCATAAGTGCGTAATTAGAGGAGAACTAATAGCGATTAAAGCAGAAAGAAACAGGCAAAACACTCTAGCACTTAAAAACCTTTTAGAGGAATTAGAAAAGTTACAGGATACACATAAAAGACATCCCAAAGCTCACTCTTTACTTGAACATATTCAACATAAACAGAAACAATTGGCCCTCCTTTTGGGTCTAGAGGCCAAACGCAGGGCTCTCTTCCTTAGGAGGAGGTTCTATGAAGGTGGGAATAAAAAGGGCAAATTACTAGCTAGACTACTGCGGAAGAAATCCTCTAGAGGATATATTTTGTCTATAAAGGATAAGGGACAGACCTGGTCCACTTCTGCCGACATTGCTAATGGTTTCAGGAACTATTATGAGGAACTCTATAACTTGGACAGGAGAATCCCAATACCTTCCCCTACAGATATCCCAGACTACCTTGCTACACTCCAACTCCCCTCCCTGACAACAGACCAGAAATCTGACTTAGAAACCCCCTTCACTTTGAAGGAACTAAGGAGGGCTGCCCTCTCTTTCCCTCCTGGTAAAGCCCCAGGCCCGGACGGATTTGGCCATTCATATTACTCTAAATTTATTGATATTCTAGCCCCCCATCTCCTGGCACACTTTTCTGACATCGACAACGATAAATACTTCACCCCCCAATCCCTCCAAGCTCACATTTCTGTAATTCCAAAGCCAAACAAAAACCCACATCTCATTTCTAACTACAGACCAATTTCTCTGCTGAACGTGGACATCAAAATTTATGCAAAAATGATATCTATTAGACTAAATCAATACCTCCCATTCCTAATCCACCAAGACAAGGTCGGATTTGTCCCTTGCAGGGAGGCAAAGGACAATACGGTTCGCAACCTCCATCTCCTATGGCACTCTAAAAATTGAGTCCTTCCCACGGTGTGGATATCCACCGACGTGGAGAAGGCCTTCGATAGGGTTAGCTGGACCTTCCTCAAAGCCACCCTACAGATGTTAGGATTGGGGGACTCCATGATCCACAGAATATTTGCCCTGCATAACTGGCCCAGCGCCTGAATCTCCGTAAAAGGCATCCTTTCCCCTCCTTTCCCGATCTCGAACGGTACAAGACAGGGGTGCCCCCTGTCCCCTCTGCTATTTATATGTCTTCTTGAGGCTCTTGCTGCCAAGATTAGACAAAACCCGAAGATTGAGGGTATAACAATAGAACAGGAGACATATAAACTTTCGCTATTCGCGGACGACGTGTTATTTTCTCTCACTAACCCTGCCAGGTCGATCCCTACACTTCTAGGCGAACTACTGATTTTTAATAAGCTGACTAATTTCCTCATTAATAATTCAAAATCAGAATACATGGGAGTTTCCCTTTCGCCTCCCCTTGCCCATCATATTCAGCTCATATGCCCGTTCCGCCGATGTAAAGACTCCCTGAAGTATCTTGGCATACTTCTCTCTGACGACGTTGACTCGTTGTACACTTTTAATTATGCCCCTATCAAACTATCTTTGGAGCGGGAGCTATCTTCCTGGCACTCCAGACACCTCTCCTGGATAGGCAGAATTAATTCAATAAAGATGACGGCCTTCCCTCGACTCCTATACTTGCTACAAGCTATCCCTATACCCCTCCCCCCCCGATTCCTCACAAGTGTCCAACGGTTGTTCTCTTCTTTTATCTGGAAGGGAGGACAGCCAAGAATTAATAAAATGATAATGATGACTCCCCGAATTCATGGTGGTTTGGGACTTCCCAATTTAGAACTATACAGACAAGCCATCTTCATTCAGAGAATCCTCAATACATAGAAACCACAAGAGGTGGGTTCGTCTCGAGAATCTCCTACACTTGGACGTAGAGCTCCAATCTGAGTGTTGGTCCCCCTGTCGCAAGGACCTCATCAAAAAACTAATGAACCCAATTACAAAGGAGACCCTGTCTCAATGGGAAAAAGCTAACAGTCTCAACCCATACCTATCTTCTAACCCTTCCCCGCTCACGTCTTTGATTCATAACACTGGATTTAGCTTGACTGACTTAGGGATACATTCCATCGACCCTTCATCTCACCCTGACATAGCTATACATCACCTTACAGAAAACGAACAACTGTGCTCGCAAACAAAACTTCTGGAACTAGAGTTCGATTGGGCCCACAACTGGTTCAACTATAGGAGAGTCCATCATTACATTACAACTCATAAAAACCAATGTAATATGCTTAGACCCATGACTAAGTTAGAGAGACTAATGTCATCTACTATCCCTCTTAACCACACCTTATCTAATATTCATTCGATCTTAACCCATCCCCCCAGGTAACCTTCCCCACTCCATTGAGTCTTGGGAGAGAGAGCTAGGGACTGTTATTCTCCCCCAAACAGCATCATCTATCTTCTTAAATACTAAATCATCCTCCTCTTCAGCGGGGCTGCTGGAGATGAATTATAAAGTCCTCCATAATTGGTATCTTACTCCTAGGCGCCTATATAAATTATATCCCATGACTGGTGATTCCTGCTGGTGTTGCGGACATAAAGGAAGTGGCATGGGCCACATGTGGTGGTGGTGTAACTGTATAAACCAATTTTGGAGAACCATCATCAGGGAGATTGAGAAGATTTTCCAGGTAGTACTGTCCTTGGATCCTCTAATATTTCTCCCGAATAACTTCATTAAGCTTCCCTCTAAGGCACACATTATCCTACTCCGTATATTTATGAACAGTGTCAAATCTCTCATAGCAAAGAATTGGAAATCTCCAGAACCCCCCGACATAATAATGTGGAGAAATAAGGTCTCTGACCTTATAGAGCTAGAGGAATATAGATCCTTCAGACTAGACACGAGAGACCTGTTCATTACTGCTCAAAACATGTGGGACCAGTATATAAATCCAAATTGACCCCTGTATAAGCTTTCTCAAGATTACCCTTCTTAGTTTTACTAGAAAGATCGTTGGATACAAGATTTATTTATACTTAAAGTTTGTTTGACCCAGAGTATGTACATTAACACTTTTGCTGGTACTGTATAATGGCCTTGCTGGCCTAATCTTTTGCTTTTGTATATTATTTTTTTGTTTTTTTGTTTTTTTTGTTTTTCATGTTGTTTAAAAAATTTTTTGAAAAAAGGAATAGTTACTCTTGTTAGACAGTATTGGTCACATTGAATACTATTGATTCATTTGTTCTTGTATTTTTGACTCCGATTTGTATGTCTTTTGAAACTATTTCAATAAAATAGAACTTGGAATAAAAAAAACTAACCTGCCTCACACTAAAACCTAACATTACAATAAAATAAAATAAATTAAATTAATAAAATACAATTATCTAAATTGCAAAAAAAAATAAACACTAAATTACAAAAATTAAAAAACAAAATTATCAAAAATAAAGACGAATTACTCCTAATCTAATAGCCCTATCAAAATAAAAAAGCCCCTCCAAAATAAAAAAAACCCTAGCCTACACTAAACTGCCAATAGCCCTTAAAGGGCCTTTTGCGGGGCATTGCCTCAAAGAAATCAGTTCTTTTACCTTTAAAAAAAAATACAAACAACCTCCCAACAGTAAAATCCACGACCCACCCAACCAACCCCCCTTAAATAAACCTAAGCTAACCATTGCCCTGAAAAGGGCATTTAGATGGTCATTGCCCTTAAAAGGGCATTTAGCTCTTTTGCCATTTCCTGGATAGGGCAATCAGCTCTTTTACGAAGGGCCCAAACTCTAAGCTAAAAATAAAACCCACCCAAAAAACACTTAGAAAAAACCTAACACTAACACCCGAAGATCCACTTACAGTTTTCGAAGTCCGGACATCCATCCGCATCCAGCCGGTGAAGTCCTCATCGAAGCGGGCAGAAGTCTTCATCCAAGCGGGCAGAAGTCCTCATCAAAGCGGGCAGAAGTCTTCATCCAGGTGGCATCTTCTATCTTCATCCATCCGGCGCGGAGCGGGTCCATCTTCAAGACATACAGCGCAGAGCATCCTCTTTTTCCAATGATCGCTGAAGAATGAAGTTTACCTTTAAGTGATGTCATCCAAGATGGCCTCCCTTACATTCCGATTGGCTGATAGAATTCTATGCCAATAGAATGCAAGCTCAATCCTATTGGATGATTGCAACAGCCAATAGGATTTTTTCACTTTTAATACCTATTGGCTGACAGAATTCTATCAGCCAATCGGAATGTAAGGGATGCCATCTTGGATCACATCACTTAAAGGGAAACTTCATTCTTCAGCTACCATCGGAAGAAGAGGATGCTTTGCGCCAGATGTCTTAAGGATGGACCTGCTCTGCGCAAGATGGATGAAGATAGAAGATGCCTTCTGGATGAAGACTTCTGGCTGCTTCGATGAGGACTTCTGCCCGCTTTGATGAGGACTTCGCCAGCTGGATGAGGATGGATGTCCAGACTTCAAAAACTGTAAGTGGATCTTCGGGGGTTAGTGTTAGGTTTTTTTAAGTGTTTTTTGGGTGGGTTTTATTTTTAGCTTAGGGTTTGGGCACTTCGTAAAAGAGCTGATTGCCCTTTCCAGGGCATGGCAAAAGAGCTAAATGCCCTTTTAAGGGCAATGCCCATCCAAATGTCTTTTCAGGGCAATGGTTAGCTTAGGTTTATTTAGGTTTTTATTTTGGGGGTTTGGTTGGGTGGGTGGTGGGTTTTACTGTTGGGGGGTTTATATTTCTTTTTTACAGGCAAAAGAGCTGATTTTTTGGGGGGCAATGCCCCGCAAAAGGCCCTTTTAAGGGATATTGGCAGTTTAGTGTAGGCTAGGGTTTTTTTTATTTTGGGGGGCTTTTTTATTTTTATAGGTCTATAAGATTAGGAGTAATTCGTTCTTTTTGATACATTTGTTTTTTCTTTTTTGTAATTTAGTGTTTATTTTTTGTGTAATTTAGATCATTGTATTTTATTAATTTCATTTATTTTATTGTAATGTTAGTTTTTAGTGTAAGGCAGGTTAGGTTTTATTTTACAGGTAAGTTTGTATTTATTTTAACTAGGTAGTTATTAAATAGTTAATAACTATTTACTAACTAGTCTACCTAGTTAAAATAAATAAAAACTTACCTGTGAAATAAAAATTAACCTAAGCTAGCTACAATGTAACTATTAGTTATATTGTAGCTATCTTAGGTTTTATTTTACAGGTAAGTATTTAGTTTTAAATAGGTTATTTAGGTAATAATTGTTTTATTTAGATTTATTTTAATTATATTTAAGTTAGGGGTGTTAGGGTTAGGGTTACGTTAGGGTTAGGGTTAGGGGTTAATATATTTATGTAGTGATGCAGGAGGGTGGCGGTTTAGGGGTTAATAGGTTTATTATAGCGGCGGTGTGGGAGGAAGGCAGATTAGTGGTTAATAATATTTAAATAGTGTTTGTGACGCCGGAGGGCAGCGGTTTAGGGGTTAATACATTTTTTAAGTGGTGGCGATGTCCGGAGCAGCAGATTAGGGGTTTATTAGGAGTTAATAGGTAGTTTATGGGTGTTAGTGTACTTTTTAAAACTTTAGTTATGAGTTCTATGTACAGCTTTGTAACGTAAAACTCATAACAACTGACTTTAGATGGCGGTACAAATCTTGTGGTTTCAGGCTGTACCGCTCACTTTTTGGCCTCCCAGGCAAACTTGTAATACCGGTGCTATGGGAGTCCCATTTAAAAAATACTGATGTTGCAGGATGGCCAAAAAGGTGTGCGGTACACCTTTACCTGCAAGACTTGTAATAGCGGCGTTAGGGAAAAAGCATTGTTATAAAGCATAACAATGCTTTTTCACTCATAACGCAAAACTCATAATCTAGCTGAGTGTTAGGTTTTTTTTTTACTTTTTTGGGTGTTTTTTTTTTTAGATTAGGGTTTGGGCTTTCTTAAAGAGCTAAATGCTCTTTTCATGGCAATGCAAAAGTGCTAAATGCTCTTTTAAGGGCAATGCCCATACAAATGCCCTTTTCTTGGCAATGGGTAGCTTAGGTTTTTGTTAGAGTTAGTTTTTTTTATTTTAGGGGGTTGGATGGGTGGTGGGTTTTACTGTTGGGGAGTCTTTGTATTTTTTTTCAGGGAAAAGAGCTGATTTCTTTAGGGAAATGCCCTGCAAATGGCCCTTTTAAGGGCTATTGGTAGTTTATTGTAGGCTAGGGTTTTTTTTATTTTTGGGGGGCTTTTATATTTTTATAGGGCTATTAGATTAGGTGTAATTTGTTTTTATTTTGGAAAATTTTGTTTGTTATTTTTTGTAATTTAGTGTTTGTTATTTCTTGTAATTTAGCGTTTGTTATTTTTTGTAATTTAGTATTTGTTATTTTTTGTAATTTTAGATTTTTTTTTTTAGTAGTGTTAGTTTTTTTAATGTGTAATTTAGTTTATTTAATTTGTAGCTATTTTAATTTTAGAATAATAGTTACGTTAGGTTAATTGTTAGTTTAACTTATGTTTTTTTAATTTCACAGGTAAGTTTTAATTTAAATTAGGGGGTTGTAAGGTTTAGGGGTTAATAGTTTAATTTAGTTTTTTGTGATGTGGGGGGCTGGCTGTTTAGGGGTTAATAGGTTTATTTAGTGACGGTGATGTGGGAAGCCAGAGGTTTAGTGGTTAATAACTTTATTTAGTGTCAGTGATGTCAGGGAACGGTGGAATAGAGGTTAATATCTTTATTATAGTGTCACGATGTTGGGGTGCGGGGGAATAGGGGTTAATAACTTTATTATAGTGGCGGCGATGTCTGGAAGAGGCAGAATAGGAGTTAATAATTTTATTTAGGTGCCGGCAATGTCGGGGGCAGCATATTAGGGGTGTTTAGACTTGGGGTTTATGTTAGGGTGTTAGGTTTAAATGTAACTTTTTTTCCCCATAGACATCAATAGGGTTGCATTACAGTGATCGCCAATCTGCACTTCAGGTGTTAGGTTAATTTTTTACACTCTCTCCCCATTGATGTCTATGGGGAAAGCGTGCACAAGCACGCATTCTCAGCCCTTGGATTTTGTGCGGTATGGAGCTCATTGCCACCATATCGCACGCACTAGGCAGCTTTTTAAAAACTTGTAATGGCAGCACTATGGAGGGTGAAATAACGCAACATTTGTTGCGTTTATTTTGCACCCTCTATAGCGCAAAACTTGTAATCTTGGTGAATATATTTTAAGTAAAATATTTCATAAAAATTAATGTAAGTCATAATATTTATTTAAGTCACCTGGATAAAAAGTATCTAATCTTTTAATCCACTTTACCTCTTTTCTTTTTAGTCATTAATTCCATATTACCACCCCTTCTTTAAGTAATTAATTAATTACTGGAAAATATTTTAAAACAACTGTAAAACATTGTATCAGTAGCATGATTTAGGGCCCAGTGTGGCTTGAAATGTCTCTGTTTTTTAATGGGATAGTCACTTTAATAAATAAGTTGTTAATTCACCTGAACAGAAGTGCTGGTGTCTTAAGTTATTTATTAATATTATTATTATTATCAGTTATTTAAAAAGTGTCAGCAGATTATACAGCGTTATACAAAGAATAAAAACATTACAGGGCTACAGTAACACACAAACAAGTACAGTAGGGGTAAATAACAGTTGTAGGTGCAATAATTGAGGAATTGGGGAAGGCCCTGTCCTTGAGCACAATCAGTAGCAGTTCACTTAAATACAAAGGAGAGGGAATGGACACAGAAGGTAAAGGAGAAGGGAAGTAAGTCTGATATAAGGCAGAATGAACTGAGAGTGAGTGATGACATAGGGAAACAAAAAGTGTGTGGTGACTGAGCAAATGAGGTTTGGAAATGTGTAAAAGAATGTGATACAAAGGCTGTGAGTCTGAAGGGGTTCTCTCTATCCTGGATTATTAGTGACAGCTGCACATTATTACTATTAGAAGGTGATTATATAGAGAGTAAACACTAGGGTGGGTGGTGGTAGGAGGAATGGAGGGCTAGTGCTGGCAAATCTGGAGTCTGATGTTGGATTTACAGCTGTAGAGAAGAGAAAGGAAAGGTAAACATTCCTGGTAATAAAGTATAGGGAAGGAGTGGTTTAAACACAGCAGAGGGGTTGATAAAAGATTGGAATATTACAAAGAGAGTTAAAAACAATTCCATAATAGACCAACAGAAATGAGAAACAATTGCACTCAGTATCTTGATTGGAGAGGCCATTCAGGTGAATTACCTTGCAAACTGGTTTGCAAATCTGTGAGTCTGATGTTGGATTTAAAGCTTGTAAACTGGTTAGCAAATCTGTGAGTCTGATGTTGGATTTAAAGCATGTAAACTGGTTAGCAAATCTGTGAGTCTGATTTTGGATTTAAAGCTTGTCTTCATACAACATATGCATGCTACTGAAAAACAGTAGTAACTATTACTAGAAGCATTGTTGCTAATGGAAGTATATTACAAAATTCTTCCATTAAAAATGTAATTACACCCATGCACATTTAAATTTTGACCTTATGATCCCTTTAAAGGGACACTTAACACCTGCTTAAGATTTTCTGAACTAACTGTTTCTGAGGAATCAAAATAAACTAATACTCTGTTATCAATGCTGTATGTTCATCTTACTATAAAACAGCTTGTGTTTTCCTATGCAGGGTGCCATATTGTAACGCACGTTTTAGGCACTGCAGTCACATGACATGTGTGCATGGCAGCTTCTCTCACTGATGTTATAGAAGGTAGTGAGCAGTCAAATTGTCAATGCTAATTCACTGTAATGCAAAACATGCATTAAAGTGTATGAGGACAAAGATCTATTTTATATTTGTAATACAGTAATTGCATCTTCTTTTATCAAGCATATTTTAAACGTTTTATGTATTGAACATACCCACAGTGTGTGTTTCACTGTTCACTAAGTTCAGTTTCAATCCCCCGATGTTCAGAGGCAGAGGGGAGGGGGGAGGAGGGAGGGGGAGAGTCTAGAAGCCGTTATTTTAACTCCCTGTTATTCAGTTCTCTGCAATATCTGAGGAGAATTTTCTCTGTCTGTGTTCCAGGAATTTCCTTTTGTTTTCATAATCATATTATTTTAATTATCAAACAGCACCACACTTTTTATATAGCATAAAAATTGTGGTGCTGTTTGATAATTAAAATAATATTATGGTGAAAACAAAAGTAAATTCCTGGAACACACACAGAGAAAATTCTCCTCAGATATTGCAGAGAACTGAATAACAGGGAGTTAAAATAACGGCTTCTAGACTCTCCCCCTCCCTCCTCCCCCCTCCCCTCTGCCTCTGAACATCGGGGGATTGAAACTGAACTTAGTGAACAGTGAAACACACAGACTGTGGGTATGTTCAGTACATAAAATGTTTAAAATATGTTTGATAAAAGAAGATGCAATTACTGTATAGCAAATATAAAATAGATCTTTGTGGGGGGCGGAGCCTGATAGCAAGGAGAGCAGACGTGTATGTCTGGAGCTCCTCTGACATAACTTGTTAAAAAAGGGGCAAATATCCAACTTTTGCAACAGCATTATTTTCAAAATACTCTGGAAGTAAAGATAACCACGTATACCAGCCCTTTAGTGATTAGACTAATGATCTAAGGACTTTGAGCCACCTCAGAGACAGTACGTTCTGAGGCCTTTAGTAACTGCCTGGATTGTATGGATGTGATCTCTCCAAATATCTACGGAGTACTATCCTCTTTACTTATGCCAAATGGATCCGGAGGCTGCATTAAACAAATTTGAGGCTACCGTTTGTGGGATGCTGGAGGAACACTACTCTGAGATTAGCCTGTCATTTGCACAGCTCCTTGAACGGATTTGCACCCTATACGGTGCACAAGATGGCGGCGGCAAATTAGGAGTCACTACAGCAACACACTTGAATCCCCTACAGATGCAAGATGTCTATACACCTTTAGAAGCAGTAGATGTCGGGGCAGAAGTGAGCAAACCTTACATCGGAACAAGTGGAGAGAGATCGCAAGACGGCATAAGAAGGTCAGCTCTCTTATATAACGCACCGGATTTAGAGGAAAAGACTATACACGCGGAGGCCCCAGGAGGAGTTAAAGCGCTTGGTGTCAACTGTGTAACTGATCTGAGCACTGCAGTCTACCTGCTAGAAGATGACCACGGCTCCCCAAGTCTGCATCATAAGGGAGTGATCAGGAGAGAGACTATCGATAGCCTGCCAGTAGCAATAACATTCCCAGAGAGATACGGTATGCAGGTAACCCCTTGGCTCATGCTTCCAGTAAGCTTAGACGCTCCCCACGGATATTCCTCTCCAGTTACCGGAGTCGGCTAAAGCAACAGAGTTCACTGCTGTTGAGGAGTAATAAAAATTCAATACTCCGGAGACTCTCCTTTATTGAACTTACAATCCCCTGACACTCATTTGGATCCTTAGTGCCTTGTGGACTTCTAATATGGAGGCTACCCAATATGCTCCCTCATTCTTATGTGTCCCACTATTAGGTAGACCATAACGCAGTGTTTTGGCTAGCACATTCTTGTATACTATTAATGTACTTAATATTCTTGGTTCTCATACCGGTTTATGGTATCATGTTATACTTATGAGAAATGTACAAAGTTTGTGTGAAATGGGTCTATTTAGGGTATCGATATCTATTCAGTAGTTTTAAATGTTAATTGGTCAGATAACAGAGCCTTATATTTTTATTTAAAAGCTCTGCACTGTTTATATCTAGTTTAGATATATGCATCATATAATTATTAGCTGAGAGCCAGTGTATTACAGTCTTAGTTATAATCTAAAAGCCTTATAAGCCTTTACACATTTATTTTTTCAGCTGCCCATATCTGCTTTCCACAAGACTCTTGCAAGACATTTTGGGTGATAGACTCTCACTCTAACCTCTGGGCCCTCTACACATGGTGACCAAAATTGGTTATTAGAATTAAGTTTTCTTTTTTCTTTTTATATGGACATTATATTCCACACTTCCACTCTGGAAGATATGGCTCTACAACATTAACCAGTTAAAATTGCATACAAAGAAGCTAGTATGTTTATAAAACCCTATTTTATAATACTTATATCCATTGTATTTGCGCAGCTCTAAGATTAGCATTGGGTAATCTTATAAATATGATATTAGCTAAACTTTAAGGTTGATGGCCTGATTACTGCTACTTTAGATACTATATAAAACTAATGTACTACCCTAACACATATTGTCATAATTTAACTGCCTACTCTCCACACCATCCCCCTTTAATCTTAAACAACTATTCTGGACATAGCCCCCTTCCCATCTAAATTAAAAAGCTAACACAATTCAAAAGGTCTGATTTTCAATAGATTGTTTTAATAAAGATAAAAATATAGAGACTTAAGTTAATGTTAAAAATGTTTTCCCTTGCTCTCATTGCGCATGTGTATAATAGATTGTCATGTGTTACCTTAGCTAACTGATTTTTGCAGCCACATAATGTGTGTATGATATATACTGAGAGTCGCTAGTTTTGCAGCTGGGTGGTTCTTGTGTTTGTTACTTGCATAATTGTTTTCTATGAATAGTCTGTTATTGGGGCCTAAGTTGCCTTAAGAGAAGGCCTTTTGAGCAGTACATAATGCGCTACCTAGCTTGTTTTATATATCCCTCATGACATTTGATTCTCATAGGCTTATGTGCTAATTTCTTTCGTCCCCTGTGCCCCCTGCTTCATACCAGGATTCATAGTAATGATAGGCACATTAGATGCATAAGTAGGAGATAACACCAGCACATGCTTCAAAGTCATAGCATCCTCCTGCCTAACAGCTGTATTCTGGGGCCTTTGATAAGCTCCAGCATTATACATAAAACATTGCCTACCTGTTGTATTGATTGCATTTATATGTTAGTCTTGAGGATATGTATGTTTGTGTTTATATGCTCTAGTTCTCACCTCTTCTCGTTATAGCTCATTTTATTAAAAAAGGGAGCTGGTTTGAGATTTAGATCGCCCCTAGGCGAGTCAGATTACTGCAAAGGCATTTTTTGGCTTCTGAGTTGCTGTGTGCAGTTTAAGACCTGCTATCTTTATTTAAGCTCATGGATTAAATGGAAGGTATAGCTATGCTTATCCACTTGCTGTTACATTATTCTACTATATATCATATTTACTACATGACAATGATTACAAAAGAAATATGTCATTACCAATATTTTAAGCACACATAGTTATCTTATGCCTATGTCACTGAGCTTTGATATTTATGTTTGTCTTATGTTTGTTATATATCTTATAAGCATGCCAAGTGTTATTTTGTATCCCCCCCTATATAGGGGTACTCTTTCTACTTAGTACACTCAAGTCCCCTGCTAAAAATGGTATACCCCCTATGTAGAATCTATTGATAGCGCAAATTTTCTGCCCATACTGAGCTCCTCTCTTCCCTTTCCCGCCGGTACATGTTGCCTGCGGGTCATACCCCTATTCCTTTTCCCCACATCGCTTATAGCTAGCATTTCCCCAGGAGAGGAGCTCACCCAGAAGTCTCCTAGACCCCATACTTCCTAATATCCCCCCTCTACCATAACTTTAGTATCGCTAAAAATCAGCATACTCCCCTAATCTTCTGTCCCATAGTTTACAAATCCTATTGCGATGTCAGTACTAAGCCATGTTAAGCCTTGACAACGCTCCTTTACTAACTTTCATACCATCACCCTTATAGATACAACCATATTATTAGAGGGGAAATTTAATGGCAGAGACTAACCTAACTCGCACTATGTTTTGCTAGATGTAATTTTGTTTTTATGGTCATAGGGTCCCTTCAATTAAACATTCCCAAGCTCCTAACACCTACCTTAAACTACCTACTTATCCACTGAATCTCCCTTCCCCCCTATGTATTTCAGCCCAAAAGTGGCTGACATCTATGCTAATTCTCCACAGGCTGATATCTTTGACTCAGATATTCCATCGACTGTTATCTATAGTACTGTGGAAATTAACTGTTAATAGTATAACAAAAATGAAGTTTTATTCTATCTCGCCTAAACTCTTGTCTATATTCATGCTAAGACTGGATATGTATTTATCTTGTCACATATGTATTTTATATTTTTCCTTTTTTTTTCTTTTTGTTCTCTAATGATATCAGATTGTAGACAATGTTTTACTCACTCTGTTGTAACATTGGCCTCAGGGCGAATCTTGTTTGTGAATATATATTTTAACTTCAATAAAAAAATATTTTCAAAAAAAAAAAAAAAATAGATCTTTGTCCTCATACACTGTAATACATGCTTTGCATTACAGGGAATTAGCATTGACAATTTGACTGCTCACTGCCTTCTATAACATCAGTGAGAGAAGCTGCCATGCGCATCACATGACTTGGTGCACACATGTTACAAGATGGCACCCTACATAGGAAAACACAAGCTGTCTATATGCATAGAAAATATGAATGAGTTTTCATGAAGAGTTTATAGTAAGATAAACATACAGCATTGAGAAAAGTGTATTAGTTTATTTTGATTCCTCAGAAAAAGTTTAGAAAATTTTCAGCAGGTGTTAAGTGTCCCTTTAAATGGAAAAGTTTATATCAAGTTAGGAATCCAAAAAGTAGTTGGGGCTTTGAGCTCAGTTCTGAATTAAACACTATTGTATTAAATTACTTATAATAAAAATTAACACTTTATTAACATATATGCAACATACACAAACGTTTAAAAATACAGCTACAACTGTTAGGCGATAAGGGGTATTTCACATCCACTATTTTAATGATAGCCCAGGTGTGTGGCTGCTGTATTAAAAAGGACTGTGTGGGCTGTGAGAGACTGGTCACTCATTCAATTTTGAGCATATAATAAAGTGTATTCAATCTTTAACTCTGCCGTTAATATATTTCTAAGTTAGCTGGCTATTCAGTCTCCAACTAATCACCATAACAATAACAGTGGCAGGCTACAGAATGTAACTATATTGTATTTGTAACAAATGTATCATTTTTTTCCCCAGTTCAAATTATTTTAACTCCGCAGTTACGTCCCTCATAGCCCCGCCCACCGACGCGTTTTGTCACTCTTGTGTGACTTCGTCAGGGCTTAGTGGTGGTCTCGGCCATATTAGCTTCTCTTATAGGCATATGTTGCCATGGAAATCAGTTTTGTTGATAGCAGTGTTGTACTGCCAGGCGTCAGTGTTAAATTCATGTGTGTCCGCAGAGGGTGCTCATATTAATTTAAAACAAAATGATTGTCTTTATATGTCTATTAAGTTCCACAAAAATTGGATGCGTAATAAGGA
The DNA here is from genome assembly GCF_027579735.1 of Bombina bombina. Lineage (NCBI taxonomy): Eukaryota > Metazoa > Chordata > Amphibia > Anura > Bombinatoridae > Bombina > Bombina bombina. The sequence continues at coordinate 230,212,138 of NC_069507.1, read as the reverse complement.
TTTCAATATTGGCTATTTGTTCTTTTGGAAATATGTGTCATATTCCTGTACAGGAAAGGATTCCTGGAATACTGTTTTTATCCTACACTGAGGGTTTGACGGATATAATCACCTTTAAACATTTCTCAATTCAGTTTACTATTAATAAGCCCCAGGATACATATATTGTGTATGTAGATATTTATTTATATATCATGTGTTATCAGCATTATCGCAATAGGACATATCAGTCAAAAATTAATGACAGTTCAGGGCTATTTTTTATGCTTATTCCACAAAGTCATAAGATGCAGTTTTAAAGTATATTTTGCATATTTTGTTATATTGAACGGCCTACTAGGTATTTTTTCCAATCCTGATCGCTTTCAATTATTTGCATACTGGAGTACTATCAGACAGGTATTATGGAATTTCTGTATTATCCCAGAAAACATTTATATGATATCGCTTCATCTAGCCCTTTTGGTGCGGCGGCTTGCAGTCCATGAATAGTGATGTCGCAAACCTAAAATTTTGCGTTCGCAAACGGCGGACGCGAACTTCCGCAACTGTTCGCGAATGGGCGAACCGGGCGAACCGCCATAGACTTCAATAGGCAGGCGAATTTTAAAACACACAGGGACTCTTTCTGGCCACAATAGTGATGGAAAAGTTGTTTCAAGGGTACTAACACCTGGACTGTGGCATGCCGGAGGGGGATCCATGGCATAACTCCCATGGAAAATGACATAGTTTATGCAGAGTCTGGTTTTAATCCATAAATGGCATAACTCACCTAACATTGCTAAATTGTTTGGAACAACGTGCTTTAAAACATCAGGTATGATGTTGTATCGATCAGGTAGTGTAAAGGTTACGCCGCTTCACAGTGACAGACCAAACTCCCCGTTTAAAAGGACAGTCTACACCAGAATTTTTATTGTTTTAAAAGATAGATAATCCCTTTATTACCCATTTCCCAGTTTTGCATAACTAACACATTTATAATATACTTTAAACCTCTGTGATTATCTTGTATCTAAGCCTCTGCAAACTGCCCCTTTTTTCAGTTCTTTTGACAGACTTGCAGTCTAGCCAATCAGTGCCTGCTCCCAGATAACTTTTCGTGCACGAGCACAGTGTTATCTATATGAAATACGTGAACTAACACCCTCTAGTGGTGAAAAACTGTTAAAATGCAATCTGAAAGAGGTGGGCTTCAAGGTCTAAGAAATTAGCATATGAACCTCCTAGGTTAAGCTTTCAACTAAGAATACCATGAGAACAAAGCAAAATTGGTGATAAAAGTAAATTGGAAAATTGTTTAAAATTACATGCTCTATCTGAATCATAAAAGTTTATTTTGGCCTAGACTGTCCCTTTAACGCACCGCAAACAACCGCAAACAGTCCATTTGCACAACCGCAAACTCCCCATTTGCACAAGGTTGGATACCAAGCTAGCCATGTCCCGTTCCTTGTCCTCACTGATGTCATTGAAGGTCTCTTCCTCTACCCAGCCACGTACAACACCAAGGGTCCCCGAAAGGTGTCAACAAGCCCCCTGGGACGCCTGCTGTGTTTGGTCTTCCACCTCCTCAAAGCCACCTTCCTCCTCTGACTCCTCTTCTTCAGACTCCTCTCTCTGCATTGCCTCTCTCTGTGTTATTATAAGGTGTGTTAAGTAGTACTATTCCTATCAGTTTGATCCCTGTTACGTCCCCTATCAGGGGACGTGTATATGGCATCGATTTTAGGAACCGGGAGATGGAAAAAGATGCTTGGTTGGTCCTCCTACTTCAAATTTGGGGCACTGCGCGTGCAATCTAATGTACCACCAGATTGGAGTCGTGTGTTAAGTAGTACTATTCTTATCAGTTTAATCCCTGTTACGTCCCCTATCAGGGGACGTGTATATGGCATCGATTTTAGGAACCGAAAGATGGAAAAAGATGCTTGGTTGGACCTCCTACTTCAAATTTGGGGCATTGCGCGTGCAATCTAATGTGCCACCAGATAGGAGTGGTGTGTTAATAGTTCTATTCTTATCAGTTTAATCCCTGTTACGTCCCCTATCAGGGGACGTGTATATGGCATCGATTTTAGGAACCGGGAGATGGAAAAAGATGCTTGGTCGGTCCTCCTACTTCAAATTTGGGGCACTGCGCATGCAATCTAATGTGCCACCAGATAGGAGTGGTGTGTTAAGTAGTACTATTCTTATCAGTTTAATCCCTGTTACGTCCCCTATCAGGGGACGTGTATATGGCATCGATTTTAGGAACCGGGAGATGGAAAAAGATGCTTGGTCGGTCCTCCTACTTCAAATTTGGGGCACTGCGCATGCAATCTAATGTGCCACAAGATAGGAGTGGTGTGTTAAGTAGTACTATTCTTATCAGTTTAATCCCTGTTACGTCCCCTATCAGGGGACGTGTATATGGCATCGATTTTAGGAACTGGGAGATGGAAAAAGATGCTTGGTCGGTCCTCCTACTTCAAATTTGGGGAACTGTGCGTGCAATCTAATGTGCCACCAGATAGGAGTGGTGTGTTAATAGTTCTATTCTTATCAGTTTAATCCCTGTTACGTCCCCTATCAGGGGACGTGTATATGGCATCGATTTTAGGAACCGGGAGATGGAAAAAGATGCTTGGTCGGTCCTCCTACTTCAAATTTGGGGCACTGCGCATGCAATCTAATGTGCCACCAGATAGGAGTGGTGTGTTAAGTAGTACTATTCTTATCAGTTTAATCCCTGTTACGTCCCCTATCAGGGGACGTGTATATGGCATCGATTTTAGGAACTGGGAGATGGAAAAGATGCTTGGTCGGTCCTCCTACTTCAAATTTGGGGAACTGCGCGTGCAATCTAATGTGCCACCAGATAGGAGTGGTGTGTTAAGTAGTACTATTCTTATCAGTTTAATCCCTGTTACGTCCCCTATCAGGGGACGTGTATATGGCATCGATTTTAGGAACCGAAAGATGGAAAAAGATGCTTGGTTGGACCTCCTACTTCAAATTTGGGGCACTGCGCGTGCAATCTAATGTGCCACCAGATAGGAGTGGTGTGTTAATAGTTCTATTCTTATCAGTTTAATCCCTGTTACGTCCCCTATCAGGGGACGTGTATATGGCATCGATTTTAGGAACCGGGAGATGGAAAAAGATGCTTGGTCGGTCCTCCTACTTCAAATTTGGGGCACTGCGCATGCAATCTAATGTGCCACCAGATAGGAGTGGTGTGTTAAGTAGAACTATTCTTATCAGTTTAATCCCTGTTACGTCCCCTATCAGGGGACGTGTATATGGCATCGATTTTAGGAACTGGGAGATGGAAAAGATGCTTGGTCGGTCCTCCTACTTCAAATTTGGGGAACTGCGCGTGCAATCTAATGTGCCACCAGATAGGAGTGGTGTGTTAAGTAGTACTATTCTTATCAGTTTAATCCCTGTTACGTCCCCTATCAGGGGACGTGTATATGGCATCGATTTTAGGAACCGAAAGATGGAAAAAGATGCTTGGTTGGACCTCCTACTTCAAATTTGGGGCACTGCGCGTGCAATCTAATGTGCCACTAGATAGGAGTGGTGTGTTAAGTAGTACTATTCCTATCAGTTTAATCCCTGTTATGTGCCTTTTTTTTTGGTTTGGTTTTTTAAGCCACAGTGCAGCATCAGAGGCCAGAAAAATTAGTCATGTACACATGCCTGAAAAATTAGGTATTGTTGCAGCCGCTGCTGTAGCAGTGGCCAGAACAATTGATGTTTGTTTCCCAGGCAGAAAGTGCCCTAAAACATTGCGGCTTGAACCCTAGTTGGTAGCGGATAAGTCACACAAGTCATCCGGTATTCAGAGATAAAATACAGCAGCGTGTGGACCATTTTTAGCCCAAGGCAGCTCATCTCATTAGGCCTTTTTAAGTCGAATGTATCGCCCACTGTCAGTCCCTTCGGCATCCATCCCTCATTCATCTTAATAAAGGTGAGGTAATCTAGACTTTTTTGACCTAGGCGACTTCTCTTCTCAGTGACAATACCTCCTGCTGCACTGAAGGTCCTTTCTGACAGGACACTTGATGCAGGGCAGGCCAGAAGTTATATCGCTAATTGGGATAGCTCAGGCCACAGGTCAAGCCTGCACACCCAGTAGTCAAGGGGTTCATCGCTCCTCAGAGTGTCGATATCTGCAGGTAAGGCGAGGTAGTCTGCTACCTGTCGGTCGAGTCGTTCTCTGAGGGTGGACCCCGAAGGGCTGTGGCGATTAGTAGGACTTAAAAAGCTCTGCATGTCCTCCATCAACAACACGTCTGTACAGCGTCCTGTCCTTGCCGGCGTGGTCATGGGAGGAGGAGGATTACTTTCACCTCTTCCCCTGTTAGATTCCCGTTGTGCTGTGACATCAACCTTATATGCTGTGTAAAGCATACTTTTTAATTTATTTTGGAACTGCTGCATCCTTTCTGACTTGCGGGAATTCAGTAACATTTCAGGCACTTTATGCTTATACCGGTGGTCTAGTAGCGTGGACACCCAGTACAGGTCGTTCTCCTTCAGCCTTTTTATACGAGTGTCCCTCAACAGGCACGACAGCATGAAAGACCCCATTTGCACAAGGTTGGATGCCGAGCTACTCATGTCCCGTTCCTCATCCTCAGTGATCTCACTGAAGGTATCTTCTTCCCCCCAGCCACGTACAACACCACGGGTACCAGATAGGTGACAACGAGCACCCTGGGATGCCTGTTGTGGTTGGTCTTCCTCCTCCTCCTCAATGCCACATTCCTCCTCTGACTCCTCTTCCTCACAATCCTCTTCCAGCGTTGCCACAGGTCCAGCAAGCGATGCTGATAAGGCTGTTTATGGTGGTGATGGTGACCAAAAGTCTTCCTCTTCCTCTTCACGCTCATCTACGGCCTGATCTAGCACTCTTCGCAGGGCACGCTCCAGGAAGAAAACAAATGGTATGATGTCGCTGATGGTGCCTTCAGTGTGACTGACTAGGTTTGTCACCTCCTCAAAAGGACGCATGAGCCTACAGGCATTGCGCATGATCGTCCAGTAATGTGGCAAAAAAAATCCCAGCTCCGCAGAGGCTGTCCTAGCACCCCGGTCATATAAATAGTCATTAACGGCTTTTTCTTGTTGGATCAGGCAGTCAAACATTAGGAGTGTTGAACTCCAACGTGTCGGGCTGTCGCAAATCAAGCGCCTCACTGGCATGTTGTTTCACCGCTGGATATCTGAAAAGTGCGCCATGGCCGTGTAGGAACGCCTAAAATGGCCACACACCTTCCTGGCCTGCTTCAGGACGTCCTGTAAGCCTGGGTACTTATGCACAAAGCGTTGTACGATCAGATTACACACATGTGCCATGCACGGCACATGTGTCAACTTGCCCAATTTCAATGCCGCCAGCAAATTTCTTCCGTTGTCACTAACCACTTTGCCGATCTCCAGTTGGTGCGGAGTCAGCCACTGATCCACCTGTGCATTCAGGGTGGACAGGCGTGCTGGTCCGGTGTGACTCTCTGCTTTCAGGCAAGTCAACCCCAAGATGGCGTGACACTGCCATATCCGGGATGTGGAATAGTACCTGGGAAGCTGGGGGGGTGCCGTTGATGTGGAGCAAGACGCAGCAGCAGAAGAGGACTCAGCCGAGGAGGTTATGGAAGAGGATGGAGTAGGAGGAGTAGAGGAGTCACCCACTCCTCTGCAGAGCCACGCATTCCATGCTTGGCAGCCGTCACCAGGTTTACCCTATGCGCAGTGTAGGTGATATACCTGCCATGACCATGCTTTGCAGACCAGGTATCAGTGGTCAGATGGACCCTTGCCCCAACAATGTGTGCCAGACATGCCATTACTTCCTTTTGCACAATCGAGTACAGGTTGGGGATTGCCTTTTGTGCAAAGAAATTTCGGCTGGGTACCTTCCACTGCGGTGTCCCAATAGCTACAAATTTTTGGAACGCCTCAGACTCCACCAGCTTGTATGGTAAAAGCTGGCGGGCTAAAAGTTCAGACAAACCAGCTGTCAGATGCCGGGCAAGGGGGTGACTTTGTGACATTGGCTTCTTACGCTCAAACATGTCCTTGACAGACACCTGACTGTGGGCAGATGAGCAGGAACTGCTCAAGGCGAGACACGGAGTGGCGAATGGTTGAGAGGGGGCAAGGAGGACAGCAGTGGTTGACGTGGCTGAAGATGCTGCACCAGGAGGAGGATGGCGGCTTTGTGTTTGTGTGCTGCTTGTACTCATGTGTTGATCCCATAGGCGTTTGTGATGTGCGATCATGTGCCTTCGCAAAGCAGTTGTACCTAGGTGGGTGTTGGACTTCCCACGACTCAGTTTCTTTTGGCACAGGTTGCAAATGGCATCGCTGTTGTCAGAGGCAGACACACAAAAAAAATGCCACACTGCTGAGCTCTGCGATGACGGCATTCTGGTGGTGGCAACAGCATGCGTTGATTAGCGTGCTGTCTGGCTGACCCCGGGTGCCGATGCATGCTGTCTGACTGTGCCACTAGCTCCTTGCGATGACCTCCCCCTCATTCCAACTCGTCTCCTCCTCCTCTCTGTCTCCCCATCTAAACTTTCCCCCTCTTCTTCTTCTCTTCTAGCAGGAACCCATGTGACATCCACGGATGCATCGTCATCATCAACCGCTTCACTTGTATCTGACAAGTTAACAAAGGAAGCAGCAGCGGGTACAACATCATCATCATCACACCGTACGTCCATGTGTGTAATGCTGCCTGACTGAGACATATCCCTGTTATCTACATCCTCTGGCAATAATGGTTGCTCATCTCTATCACTCATTTCTTCCAACTGATGTGTAAATAACTCCTCTGACAGATCAAGTGAAGCGGCTGTGGTGCTAGTGTTGGTGGTGGCGGCAGGCGGGTGAGTGGTAACTTAAGAGGTGCCCGAAGCTAAGCTGGAGGAGGATGGTGCGTCAAGGAAGCTGTAGAAGATTGGGTGTCCTGTGCTAGCCAGTCAACTATGTCTTCAGAGTCAGAAATGTTCGAGTTCGGGGTACGTGGCCTCTGAACACAGGGCATTATTCTAGGGCCAAAGGGAATCACAGCACCACGAACACGACGGCCCCTGCGGGGTGGCCTGTCTCTGCCTGTCATTTTTTTTTTGATTAGTGGTACTATGCGTGCAAGCTATTGTGACAACAGATATGAGTGGCACTGTGCACTGGCAGAAGATGGCAGAGTAGATGCTGTCTCTGTAGGCCTGACACACACGCTTGCAGACAACTAACTGCTATTCAATCTATTACAGTCAAAATTGTATTTTATTTTTAAATGTACACTACTGTTACAACAGATATGATTTGCACTGGGGTGACACTGTGCCCTGGCAGGCAGGCACTTAAACGCACACGTGTGAAGGAAACTGACTGCTATTATTTAACACAGTCAAAAAAGTTTTTTTTTTTTTTTAAATGTACACTACTGTTACACCAGATATGAGTTGCACTGGGGTGACACTGTGCCCTGGCAGGCAGGCACTTAAACGCACACGTGTGAAGGAAACTGACTGCTATTATTTAACACAGTCAAAAAAGTTTTTTGTTTTTTTTAAATCTACACTACTGTTACACCAGATATGAGTTGCACTGGGGTGACACTGTGCCCTGGCAGGCAGGCACTTAAATGCACACGTGTGAAGGAAACTGACTGCTATTATTTAACACAGTCAAAAAACTGTTGTTTTTTTTAAATCTACACTATTGTTACACCAGATATGAGTTGCACTGGGGTGACACTGTGCCCTGGCAGGCAGGCACTTAAACGCACACGTGTGAAGGAAACTGACTGCTATTATTTAACACAGTCAAAAAAGTGTTGTTTTTTTAAATCTACACTACTGTTACACCAGATATGAGTTGCACTGGGGTGACACTGTGCCCTGGCAGGCAGTCACTTAAATGCACACGTGTGAAGGAAACTGACTGCTATTATTTAACACAGTCAAAAAAGTGTTGTTTTTTTTAAATCTACACTACTGTTACACCAGATATGAGTTGCACTGGGGTGACACTGTGCCCTGGCAGGCAGGCACTTAAACGCACACGTGTGAAGGAAAATGACTGCTATTATTTAACACAGTCAAAAAACTGTTGTTTTTTTTAAATCTACACTACTGTTACACCAGATATGAGTTGCACTGGGGTGACACTGTGCCCTGGCAGGCAGGCACTTAAACGCACATGTGTGAAGGAAACTGACTGTTATTATTTAACACAGTCAAAAAAGTGTTGTTGTTTTTTAAATCTACACTACTGTTACACCAGATATGAGTTGCACTGGGGTGACACTGTGCCCTGGCAGGCAGGCACTTAAACGCACACGTGTGAAGGAAACTGACTGCTATTATTTAACACAGTCAAAAAAGTGTTTTTTTTTAAATCTACACTACTGTTACACCAGATATGAGTTGCACTGGGGTGACACTGTGCCCTGGCAGGCAGGCACTTAAATGCACACGTGTGAAGGAAACTGACTGCTATTATTTAACACAGTCAAAAAACTGTTGTTTTTTTTAAATCTACACTATTGTTACACCAGATATGAGTTGCACTGGGGTGACACTGTGCCCTGGCAGGCAGGCACTTAAACGCACACGTGTGAAGGAAACTGACTGTTATTATTTAACACAGTCAAAAAAGTGTTGTTTTTTTAAATCTACACTACTGTTACACCAGATATGAGTTGCACTGGGGTGACACTGTGCCCTGGCAGGCAGTCACTTAAATGCACACGTGTGAAGGAAACTGACTGCTATTATTTAACACAGTCAAAAAAGTGTTGTTTTTTTTAAATCTACACTACTGTTACACCAGATATGAGTTGCACTGGGGTGACACTGTGCCCTGGCAGGCAGTCACTTAAACGCACACGTGTGAAGGAAAATGACTGCTATTATTTAACACAGTCAAAAAACTGTTGTTTTTTTTAAATCTACACTACTGTTACACCAGATATGAGTTGCACTGGGGTGACACTGTGCCCTGGCAGGCAGGCACTTAAACGCACACGTGTGAAGGAAACTGACTGCTATTATTTAACACAGTCAAAAAAGTGTTGTTTTTTTTTTAAATCTACACTACTGTTACACCACATATGAGTTGCACTGGGGTGACACTGTGCCCTGGCAGGCAGGCACTTAAACGCACATGTGTGAAGGAAACTGACTATTATTATTTAACACAGTCAAAAAAGTGTTGTTGTTTTTTAAATCTACACTACTGTTACACCAGATATGAGTTGCACTGGGGTGACACTGTGCCCTGGCAGGCAGGCACTTAAACGCACACGTGTGAAGGAAACTGACTGCTATTATTTAACACAGTCAAAAAATGTTTTTTTTTTTTTAATCTACACTACTGTTACACCAGATATGAGTTGCACTGGGGTGACACTGTGCCCTGGCAGGCAGGCACTTAAACGCACACGTGTGAAGGAAACTGACTGCTATTCTTTAACACAGTCAAAAAAGTGTTGTTTGTTTTAAATCTACACTACTGTTACACCAGATATGAGTTGCACTGGGGTGACACTGTGCCCTGGCAGGCAGGCACTTAAACGCACACGTGTGAAGGAAACTGACTGCTATTATTTAACACAGTCAAAAAAAGTTTTGTTTTTTTTAAAACCTACACTACTGTTACACCAGATATGAGTTGTGGCACTGGGCAAGTAGGCACAGTATACGCTGTGAGCCTGACACACACGCTGGCAGGCAGGCAAATGCAATTAGATTACACAGGGAGAAAAAAAAAAGCAGCCCTAAAAAGGGCTTTTTGGGGTGCTTTCCTTACAGCAGAGATCCGATGACTCCTTCAGGACTGTAGTGGACACTGAATACACTAGCCTAGCTATAGATTTCCCTACTAAATCAGCAGCAGCTACACTGTCCCTCCTCTCACTAACAATGCAGCTTCCGAATGAATCTAAAATGGATGCTGTCCAGGAGGTAGGAGGGTCTGGGAGGGAAGGTCTGCTGCTGTTTGGCTGGAATGTGCCTGCTGACTGTGAGGTACACGGTCAAAGTATTACTCAATGATGATGAATAGGGGGCGGATCGAACATCGCATATGTTCACCCGCCGCAGCGAATGCGAACATGCTAGGTTCGCCGGGAACTATTCGCCGGCGAACAATTCGCGACATCACTATTCATGAATCCATCTGCATTCCTTTTGCAGCAATATTTTATTAAAGTTACCTCTTCTGCCTTTTAGTTTCAGCTGTTCAATTGTAAAAAACTTAATATCATATTTGGCATCTGCATGGAATGTATTCATATGCTGGGCTATTGGTACTGATCTATTCCATTTAATATTACCAATATGTTCCAAAATCCTAGTTCTTAACTCCCTGGAGGTCTCTCCCACATATATCAAATTACTTTTGCACATTGCAACATAAATAACCATATTAGATCTACAGTTCATGAAAGTTTTTATCTCATACGTTTTATTTGTATTGGGATTTGTAAACCATTTTTTCGGAATTATGTTTCTGCATGCTTTGCAGTGTCCGCATTTGTAGAAACCTTTGGTTTCTCTAAACCATGTTCTTGGTTTTGGTATCGAATAATGGCTGTTAGTTAAAATATCTTTTAGATTTTGTGTTCATCTATTTGTGATTAGGGTTTTTTTGTTATTACCTCCAGTAAGTCAGGATCGTCTGTCAGTATGTGCCAACGTTTCTGAAAGATCTGACGTATTTTGTGATTATTTTCATCAAAAGTGCCTATGACTCTTATGGATTGTTCCTTTTCCTTTATTGGTGTGCAGCCTGTTGTGGCATTTCTTAGTAAAGATCTTCTGTCTGAGGCTTTCACTCTTTGATAGGCTTTCTTGACAGATTGGTTAGGGTACCCCCTCTCTTTAAACCTTTTTCTTAGTTCAAGTGCCTCTTTCTCAAAGTCCTTGTCTTTACTACAGTTTCTCATAGCCCTTAGGTTTTTCCCGTTGGTATACCTAATTTTTTATTTTTTGGGTTAAAGCTTTTCCATTCAAGCAGTCTGTTAGTTTATGTACTCTTGCTATACAATTTAGTGTTCAAAACACCATCATTGTCTTTGATAATCTAGGAATGCAATTCTTGGTTCATCTACTGTGTGTGTATATTTAATTCCATAAATGTTGTTATTTAACCATTTCATGAAATCTAGAAAATCATTTTTTGTGCCAGATCATAGTGTTAGCACATCATCAATGTATCTCAAATATAATTCCATATACTTCATATATGGACAAATCAGTATTGTACTGACAAAAACTGTACATCTGATTAGCACTCACATTCCTGAGATAGAATTTTGTGGATATTGACTTAGATGAGACTCCTAGGTGGAGTTCAGAGCTAGAATATTAAAATTTAACTTTTATTCAAAATTATTAAAATATATTACAAACACACAAAGACAAAAACTTTTAAAATTATCATCTGCTGTTGAGATTGTTTTCTTTATTAGGTGAATTCTCAATAGGACTAAGCTTGTAACATATGAGTTATGAACTATAGTTATAGACTTATCAATAGTTTAATGTTTCATCACATAGCATGATCACTGGTTTATCTTGGGATCTGAGTAGATAGTTTACTAGTGTAGGTTCTTGGGTTGCTCAGATGTCAATCATCTAATGTAATGTTAGAGTTAGAGCAAAGTGAGTATAGCTACCCTTCACCCTATATTCCCATTAAAGGGGAGCACTATATCTGAGAGGATGTCACCAACCTTAATATGACCTACAAATCCTATTTTTCCAGGTAACTGCAATTTATCAGTTAATAGACAGTGACTGATTTTAGCTCCTTTATTTGTTATAGTAAAAAGGCATTGCCTGGTATTGCAGAGGATTGGATTAATTTGTTAAATATCTTGAACTTATTGTTACAAGCTCCAAACACTATTTAACTAATAGTGGATGTTTGGCTCCAATTTTGCCTGAACAAGTTATAATAATGTTGATACTATGTATTGAATTAAATCTCCACTAGGTGTCAGTGTTGTCACATAAATTCTCCCTTTTAATAATATCAGAAATGCCGTTCAGTATATACTGGTAACTTTCAGATTATTTGGGATGTAGGGAGCCTGTGAAAATTACTGTGAGTACAATTATATGTGTTACCGGATTGCTGTTAGCCCTACTATTAACTTAGGAGTCTTAAGAGTCTTCTGAATATCATTAGATTATATTGCAACTCGATAATAATAGACTCGCAAGGAAAAGTGAACACTGGGAGAGTGTTTAGAAATTTTACTTGAACAGTCAGTGATCCTATAGATAGAACAAATGGTTATATTGTTACAGTATGGTTGTGTTTGTTTAACTTGTATTACATCTCATTTGTAAGTTCAGATTCAGATTGTTACAGTATGATTGTGTTTGTTAGCATCCTGATTTATTATGCTCATTTGTTCTATCCAAGCCAAAAACAGGTTGGCATATGTGGGTGCGCAACAAGTGCCCATCGCTGTTCCCCTCTTTTGAACTTATATTTTGTTATCAAAAAGAAAATAATTGTGTGTTAGGACAAAATTTAGTAGATCAATAGTGAAGTCATCATTCAAACTCCCTTTTGGATTTACTGTCTTTTGAAAATGTCTTACCGCCTCAAGTCCTAGATCGTGCATGATGTTGGAGTAGATATTTTCTACATCAATACTAGCCAGTAGTACATTATCATCCACTATCATGTTTTCTAAATGATTTAGTACATAATTTGTGTCCTGTACATATGATGTCATGGTGTGTACAAATTTCCTAAGTTTTTTTATCTAGGAAGATACTGACCTTTTCTGTGAGGCACCCATTGCCCGATACAATGGGCCTACCTGGAGGGTCCATTAGATTTTTGTGTACCTTGAGGAGACTATAGAATGTGGCTATTCTTGCCATTTTGTTCATCATGTACTGATGTTAATCTTTAGTGATTAGTCTTTCATTGACTCCCTAATCAAGCATTGCTGTTAATTCATCTATAAATCTCTCTGTAGGGTCTGTTCTGATAACACAATAGTCTTCACTATTATCAAGTATGTCCTTACACATTTTTAAATATTTGTCATTTGTCATGATTACTGTATTGCCACCCTTGTCTGCATTTTTGAGTGTAATGTCAGGATTATTTTTTAGTTCAGTCAGTGCTGTTCTTTCTTTGTAGCTTAGTTTTTACCAGTTGCACTTTTAGTATCTAGTATTTCGAGTTCAGTCATTACTAGGGCCACAAATTTATCTATCAGTGAGTATTTAGATATCATTGGTATAAATGTACTTTTGCCTTTTACTAGACTCTTATCAGCATTATCTAAAGGATTCTCATTTTCATTTAATAGTTCCAGCATGGCCTGGACCATTTCATGGTCCTCTATTTCAATCCCTAAGTCATTCAATTGATTCCGGTTGATATTTTTATGGAATTTATGTAATGCCAGTTTCCTGGCAAATAAATGTGTGTCCTTAACCCAATCAAACTTGCTATATCTCGCTGTTGGTATAAAAGATAGTCCTTTTGCTAATAATGTGTGATGTTCCTTTGTCAATGGAATGTTAGCCAAATGTATTATTTGAAAGTCTGTGTTATTTATTTCTGTTTGTTGTATCCTCTGCCCCTGTACTGCTGCCTCATTCTTAGTGTTCTCCTTGGGGGAAACAGATCTTTCTCTTAAAAAATACGTATAATTGCAGGTTCATTTAGAGCAACTGTACTCCCTTCTGATACTAGGGCCTCTATTTACCAAGGTCTGGCGGACCTGATCCGACAGTGCGGCTCAGGTCCGCCAGAATACGCTCTCCGTATTCAGCATTGCACCAGCAGCTCACAAGAGCTGCTGGTGCAACGCCGCCCCCTGCAGACTCGCGGCCAATCAGCCGCCAGTAGGGGGGTGTCAATCAACCCGATCATACTCGATCGGGTTGAATTGCGGCGATGTCTGTCTGCCTGCTCAGAGCAGGCGGACAGGTTATGGAGCATCGGTCTTTGTGACCGCTGCATCATAACTGCTGTTTCTGGTGTGCCTGCAGGCTCGCCAGAAACACAGGGCATCAAGCTCCATTCGGAGCTTTATAGATAGGCCCCTAGGTGTGTTTGTTCCTTTTCAGACATAACTGATTCACTTACTGAGCTTTCTAATTGTTTAGTCTTGCTCTCCTGTTTTTCAGTGTTATATCTTGGGTTCCTTCTTTTATAGAGGTTTTTATACATGTTCCCTTTCTGAAGATCTGACCAGTCTCTTTGTAATTTTCTATTTTTCAATTCACTTAATTCTTCTTTAATTTGTCAATATGGAATTTAATTTTTTGATCAAGTGCATCAAATTCCTTATGTGTATTATATTTGTTTGTTTGTACTTTAGCGTCTTCAACTAGCATAGTAAACTGGTCATATTGTTTCTTTTCATACTCTGTCAGCAGCATAAGGTCTAAAGAACACTTTGTTAATATCTCTTGCCATCTTGTTATAAAATTCTCATCGCTGATGTAAAAAGATGGTGCTAATTGTATGCGCAGACCTCTGGGTACTAATTTATTTTTGACATAGTTTTCAAGGCTAAAAATTTCCCAAAAGGATTTAACCTGCTTTTTCATTATCTTAGCAATATTTTTAAACAGCCAACGCAGTCCTTTTTAATACAGCAGCCACACTCCTGGGCTATCATTAAAATAGTGGATGTGAAATACGCCCTAGCAATTGTAGCTGTATTTTTAAACGTTTGTGTATGTTGCATATATGTTAATAAAGTGTTAATTTTTATTATAAGTATTTTAAATGGAAACGTTTAAAATTATGAATTTTTTATCACTTTTTGAGATATATAATTTAAAGTATTACCTAACTCAATATTTGCTTTTTAATATAAATATAGACAACATGTTTACTAAAATCAACTCCACACCATTTCAGAGATCTAAACCCTACAGACGGCTAGATTACGAGTTCTGCATTAGCCTTAAAAAGCAGCGTTAAGAGGTCCTAACGCTGCTTTTTAACGCCCGCTGGTATTACGAGTCTGGCAAGTACAGGTGTACCGCTCACTTTTCTTCCGCGACTTTTGGCTACCCAAATCCCCTTACATCAATTGTGCATCCTATCTTTTTAATGGAATTTGCCTAACGCCGGTATTACGAGTCTTGGAAGAAGTGAGCGGTACAGCCTCTACCTCCAAGACTCCTACCGCATTTAAAAGTCAGTAGTTAAGAGTTTTATGGGCTAACGCCGGAACATAAAGCTCTTAACTAAAGTGCTGACAACTACACTAACACCCATAAACTACCTATGAACCCATAAACCGAGGCCCCCCCACATCGCAAACACTATAATAAAATTATTTAACCCCTAATCTGCCGACCGGACACCGCCACCACCTACATTATAGCTATGAACCCCTAATCTGCTGTCCCTAACATCGCCGTCACCTATATTATATTTATTAACCCCTAATCTCCCCCCTCCCAACGTCGCCGCCACCTACCTACACTTATTAACCTCTAATCTGCTGACCGGACATCGCCGCCACTATAATAAATATAGTAACCCCTAAACCCTGCACTCCCACCTCGCAAACACTATAATAAATTTTATTAACCCCTAATCTGCCCTCCCTAACATTATAGGTAAGTATTTATTTTTAAATAGGAATAATTTATTTAATTATAGTAAATTTATTTCGTTTTATTTAAATTATATTTAACTTAGGGGGGTGTTAGGGTTAGGGTTAGACTTAGGTTTAGGGGTTAATAACTTTATTATAGTAGCGGCAATGTTGGGGGCAGGAGATTAGGGGTTAATAATTGTAGGTAGGTTGCGGCGATGTTAGGGAGGGCAGATTAGGGGTTAATAAAATGTATTATAGTGTTTGCGAGGCGGGAGTGCGGCGGTTTAGGGGTTAATACATTTATTATAGTGGCGGCGATGTCCGGTCGGCAGATTAGGGTTTAATAAGTGTAGGTAGGTGGCGGCGACGTTGGGGGCAGCAGATTAGGGGTTAATAAATATAATATAGGTGTCGGCGATGTTGGGGGCAGCAAATTAGGGGTTCATAGGGATAAGGTAGGTGGCGGCGGTGTCCGGAGCGGCAGATTAGGGGTTAATAATATTATGCAGGTGTCAGCGAAAGTGGGGGCGGCAGATTAGAGGTTAATAAGTGTAAGATTAGGGGTGTTTAGACTCGGGGTTCATGCTAGGGTGTTAGGTGTAGACTTAGAATGTGTTTCCCCATAGGAAACAATGGGGCTGCGTTAGGAGCTGAACGCTGCTTTTTTGCAGGTGTTATGTTTTTTTTCAGCCAGCTCAGCCCCATTGTTTCCTGTGGGAAAATCGTGAACGAGCACGTTTTTCAAGCTTACCGCTACCGTAAGCAACGCTGGTATTGAGGGTTGAAGGGGAGCTAAATTTGGCTCAACGCTCACTTTTCTGAGGCTAACGCAGCCATTCAGAAAACTCGTAATACCAGCGTTGGTTTAAGGGAGGCTTGTTAGCCCCGCAAATTTTTACCGACAAAACTCGTAATCTAGGTGAGATTTTTTATCAAGAATGATTTACATCACATTGGAGCCAGAACACATTTTGTACAATTGTTTTGCCCTGCAGCTAATTATCTCTACCATCCCTCAGTTCAAAAGTACAAAAACATCTTACTGTGATGGCTATCATAGGCTCGCACCAAGCAGCCTCTGGGGCATAATTTTTCATCTATTTTTTTTTTAGAGATTATTTCATCTTCCTGGGTTAAAACTGTCAATAGATATTTCTGCAATCCTTTTATAGCATTACATTACATAGTAGCCACATTGTACAAACACTCTGCATCAGTCTCTGGTTGGTGAATATGCATAGAGTGCATGCTTGCCTGACAGTCAGACAGACACCAATCATTGGCTGCTCCCATATAAGCACAGGGGGTGTGTGCAAAATGTGTTGATTTAGTAGGTAACAATGAATAGATAAAACAAATATATTGCACATTTCTTACAGACAAGCTATCACTACAGAACCTGAATTTACTAAATGCTATAATCTGCCGAATTATCTGTTTTTAGACAATGCTTCAAGTGGAAGACGTAAACTGCTTCTCTGTTGACTGGAGTGGAGGATCTCGTACTTTGTACTCACAAGCAACAGCCAATATCCAAGTTGTTGGAGCAGAGGTGGCCAATTTTATTAACATTCTTCAAGTAAGTAAACTACTTGTAACTGCTTTTATTGGTCTCACAAGACCTGCATATCTATATGTTCAAAATAAAGAATACAAATACTACAAAAGTATTTTTATTAGGCTAGATTACAAGTGGAGCACAATCAATAGCAGAGAGGATGTTACGTTTTCCACAAACTTGGACAAAGAATATAGCATAATATAGTATTATAAGGGAATAGTTAAAGGGACATGTACCCAAATGATGAAGTATTAAAGAGTGATTCAACATATGTGTAAAAATCTGACTAAAAAATATCACATGCACATCTCTATGTATAAAAGCTAAATATTTTTTGCCTCAAGGTTTCTTCAGCAGCCGCAACCCATTGTAAAATAACTTTAGCCAGCCAATCAAGATGCTAGTCATTGACATGCAAGGGAGCATGCATCTGGCATGTGCATGCACAGTTATGTTATTTCCCTCCTACATTTAAAGGGACATGAAACCCAAAATATTTCTTTCATGATTCAGGTAGAGAATACAATTTAAATAACTTTTCAATTTACTTCTATTATTTAATTTGCTTCCTTATCTTGTTATCCTTTGCTGAAAGGTTTATCTAGACAAGTTTATTAGCAGCAGAGAACCTAGATTCTAGCTGTTGATTGGTGGCTGAATATATATATATATATATAAATTGTGATTGGCTCACCCATGAATTTAGTTAGAAACCATTAGTGCATTGCTGCTTCTTTAACAAATGATACCAAGAGAATAAAACAAATGAGATAATAGAAGTAAATTAGAAAGTTGTTTAAAATTGTATTTTCTATCTGAATCATGAGAGAAAAATGTGGGTTTCATGTCCCTTTAAGGATGTTAACTGGGATACTTCAGTGAAATCTCATGAGATCACTATAATGCAATGTATATCATCAGCCCCAATGAAGCTAATTGCTAGTGATGTCGCGAATAGTTCGCCGGCGAATAGTTCCCGGCGAACATATGCAATGTTTGGTCCACCCCCTATTCCTCATCATTGAGTAAACTTTGACCCTATACCTCACAGTCAGAAGACACATTCCAGCCAATCAGCAGCAGACCCTCCCTCCCAGACCCTCCCACCTCCTGGACAGTATCCATTTTAGATTCATTCGGAAGCTGCATTCTTAGTGAGAGGAGGGACAGTGTAGCTGCTGCTGATTTAATAGGGAAATCGATAGCTAGGCTAGTGTATTCAGTGTCTACTACATCCTGAAGGACTCATCTGATCTCTACTGTAAGGACAGCACCCCAAAAAGCCCTTTTTAGGGCTAGAACATCAGTCTGCTTTTTTTTTTTTTTTCTGTGTAATCTAATTGCAGTTGCCTGCCTGCCAGCGTGTGTGTCAGGCTCACAGCGTATACTGTGCCCACTTGCCCAGTGCCACCACTCATATCTGGTGTAACAGTAGTGTACATTTAAAAAAAAAAAACACTTTTTTGACTGTGAAATAATAGCAGACAGCTGCCAGTACCCAAGATGGCCGCCAATAAGGCAGATGGGGAGGGTTAGAGAGCTGTTTTGGGGGGGGGGGGTCAGGGAGGTTGGGGGCTAAGGGGGGATGCTACACCACAGCATATGTAAATATGCTAAAAAAATAAATAAAAAATATTTAAAAACCTTTTATTTTAGTACTGGCAGACTTTCTGCCAGTACTTAAGATGATGGGGACAATTGTGGGGTGGGGGAGGGAAGGGAGCTGTTTGGGAGGGATCAGGTGGTCTGATGTGTCAGGTGGGAGGCTGATCTCTACACTAAAGCTAAAATTAACCATGCAAGCTCCCTACAAACTACCTAATTAACCCCTTCACTGCTAGCCATAATACACGTGTGATGCGCAGCAGCATTTAGCGGCCTTCTAATTACCAGAAAGCAACGCCAAAGTCAAATATGTCTGCTATTTCTGAACAAAGGGGATCCCAGAGAAGCATTTACAACCATTTGTGCCATAATTGCACAAGCTGTTTGTAAATAATTTCAGTGAGAAACCTAAAATTGCGAAAAAATTTAAGTTTTTTTTAAATTTGATCGCATTTGGCGGTGAAATGGTGGCATGAAATATACCAAAATGGGCCTAGATCAATACTTTGGGTTGTCTACTACACTACACTTAAGCTAAAATTAACTCTACAATCTGCCTACATGCTCCTTAATTAACCCCTTCACTGCTGGGCATAAAACACGTGTGGTGCGCAGTGGCATTTAGCAGCCTTCTAATTACCAAAAAGCAATGCCAAAGCCATATAAGTCTGCTATAATGGCATGTCTGGCACACAGTGTTGGGGCAAGGGTCCATCTGATCACTGATACCTTGTCTGCAAAGCATGGTCACAGGGCAGGTATATCACCTACACTGCGCACTGTGAAGCGGGCGTAACCCTTACACTACCTGATCGATACAACATCATACCTGATGTTTTAAAGCACGTTATTCCAAACAATTTAGGAATGTTAGGTGATTTATGCCCTTTATGGATTAAAACAAGACTCTGCATCAACTATGTTTTTATTTTCCATGGGAGTTTTCCCATGGATCCCCCTCCGGCATGCCACAGTCCAGGTGTTAGTCCCCTTGAAACAACTTTTCTATCACTATTGTGGCCAGAAAGAGTCCCTGTGGTTTTTAAAATTCGCCTGCCTATTGAAGTCTATGGCAGTTCGCTCGGTTCGCCCGTTCGCGAACTTTTGCGGAACTTCGCGTTCGCGAACCCAAATTTTTAGGTTCGCGACATCACTAGTGACTATCGCTAGAGCGTTAAAAAATAAGGTTGCATAGAAGCACTAATATGTTTGTGCTGTACTTGTAGTCTAAACCATTAAAAATGATTGTGCTGATCAATGTATTTTCTATGCAGGGCATATTGTAGAGTAATAGTTATTAAAATTAGTATCAGCTAAGTCTTGTTATATCTATTATTATAGGTTTTAATTTTCATGTTAATGTACGTTTACAAAAATAAATTATTTTGAAAGCACATAATAAACATATTATGCATCTAATATGATTTTTCTCTTAGCTATAAAATGGAGATAATAGCAATATTTTTTACGATGCCATTACATTGATTTTGGAAATTGTTTGTTAGAGCAATTTTAGCCACCCTCTATCAATGGTAAACTTGATTGGTCACAGTCTGGGAGCGCACGCAGCTGGTGAGGCTGGAAGGAGAAACCCTGGAATTGGTAAAATAAGCGGTAAGTTCAGCTGGCAAATCTAGTGAATATATAATATAAATGATGCCCAACTGATTAGACATCAATTATACCATTTCCTTGACTTTAAATTGATGATTCATCAATGTGTAAGCTGTAAGGAATATAAAGGGAGTTATTTCAGGTTATGGAGAGAGGGGAATCAATTTAATTATGGAATCTAATGACATTTTTATTAACTCTTTATTTATTAAAAATAATAATTACAAATATTTAAACCAGGTTTGGATCCAGCTGGACCATTATTTGAAGGAACACCCACTGAAGTCAGACTTGATTTAACCGATGCTGTTTTGGTGCAAGTGATTCACACAAATGCAGCTGAATTTCTTCCTTATTTTGGTAAGATGTGAACTCGTTATTAGTTAACCTAGAAAAAATAATTAATTTGTAGGAGGTAAATTGTAAATGTCACATAGTAGATCTTATTATACATTTTTTTGTTTCAGGTTTAGGAATAAAACAGCCAATTGGACATCTCGATTTCTATCCGAATGGGGGGGAATTTATGCCAGGATGCCCAAAAATCATAATCAACTTAAGTCTAGACATTGACAAAGTTTTTGAAGGCAAATATTCTATATTTATTTAAAAGAATATTAACTTTAATTCACAAATTATTAGGAACTACATTATCCTTGGCTAAATAGTGCTAGGGCACATTAAAAATAAAAATATGTATCCCCTAGTTTTTTAAAGCTTCAAGCACTCCCTAAAGACTCTTCTGTTCAGGGCTGCATACAACCTACACTGACCTTTCATAATACCAGTTCCTCTCCTCTATTGCTATCCACCATGAACCTCCTTAGAATGTAAGCCTAAGAGCCCAAATGCTTGCAGATCACCTTCACAAGAGCTGACTACAACAGTGTGACTCTATGCAGGTCCCTCTACCCATTTGATCCCTGTAATTGCTACCTTGTAAACCGCCTATGTTTATAGCACTGCAGACTATGTTGGCGCTCTACAAATAACATAATAATAATAATAATAATAATAATAATAATAATAATAAAGATAATAACAAAATTAAGTATTTTTGTTAGTTTCCTATATTGTTTGATTTATTTAAATACCTAAATAAAATATAGCAAATAAGATATCAATTTCATATCATATAACTTTCTTTTCATAAGTCTTATATACACCTAGGATAACAATATTTTATCATAGTTTGTGCTAGGAATATTTATAATAATATTTAATTTATTGCATGTATCTTGTATTTCACAATATCTTATAATCTATTCTTATTAAAATATATTTAATAATTCATTTTAATTTTACAAAAACATTATTATTTTTTTTATATTTTTTAGCAGAAATGTATAATCTGTTCTTTATCTTTTTTACTTGTATGTCTTATTGTATAATTATTTTATCAGGACTTGCGGAAACTGCCGGATGCCATCATGCACGAAGCAGAGGATACTATACCGATAGTATTCTACATCCTGATGGATACATTGGTTTCCCCAGCCCCTCCTACAGTGAATTTCAGAAAGTAAGTTTATACTTTAAGTGTCTTTTTATTTCTAGAGCTAAAAACAATATACAATAATTATATAAGGCCTATATACGTTTAGGAACATTGTACTCCAAAATGTTGTATTGTCTATATTCAAGAACAATGTTTAAACATGCTGATAATTTTTTTAGCAGAAAAAAATTTGAAGTAAAAATTTAGATTGAAGCTAAAATAGTTGTGTATTTCCTATTATTGCTTGTTGGGTGACAGGTACTTCCTGCTTTCAGAAATCTTGGAAAAGTACTTCAACTTTATTGCAAAGATTAAAATTGAAAATACTCATAACGGCAATCCATTAAACAGTCTTAAGTGTTTGGCTTGCCTTAACTTTACTCATGGTCTATGAGTAAGGCTTAGGCACGCCGAAACGCGTAAGACTGCGCACAATACATACAGACAGAGAGCTACATGGATGTCTGCCGCAGCTAGCTTGAGCAAATATGAGTACAGCGTTAGCTGCTAACTTAAGATCTTATTATCAATACAGATTAATTAGGTGCAAGAACTGCATGATTACCTCTCCCAATCTGACACACTATTTTTTTACATATTTTACCGGGATTTATAGGTACTGCTTATTATTGCCTAGAAGCTCTTTCTCTTTTATATTGACTACAGTTGATAACAAACCCCCTTCTCTTGTTGTATCCTTAACTCCCTGCTTACACTCATAAACTGATCCTTTTTGCTAGTCCTTATTGGATTCTAGGTACTTCCTCCTTAGTCTTATTGGCAGACACATACAATTGCTGTTTATCAAGAAGTACAGAACTAATACTCCTGTATTTGGTTTAAACAGATTTTGGTTCACTTTTTTCAGGCAAGTAATTTGCATGTTTAACTGCTGCACTTTCAAATTGATGGTTTCAATTACAGTACATTGTCCCTTTAAATGCTTTATAAATCATACCAACATGTCTTCTCTCTGGCCTAGATTACAAGTTGAACACTATTGATAAGGCAGGAATAGTGCACAATATGGTATTACAAGTCAACTGTAAAATAGTTGTACTAGAGAGTATTCCTGTTTGTGGCCAACTTTTTTTTAGTGCACCTTATACTCTCAGTGGATTGAGCGGGTGGAGTATAAAATTGCTCATATTACAAGCTATGAGTTGTGCTCATAATAGCGCTACAGAAATGATTCACCTTCAGATTTAAAGTAAAATGTTAGGGCTAGAATAAAAGTATAACACATTTATAATATGTCAAAGTTAAGTATTTCACACATACTGTACATATATATTGGGAACCCTCCCTAGTCTATCACCATCTCATATACATTATCAATTTATATCACTGTAAAAAACTTTTATATATATCAAAATAACAAGAGTATTGCATTGAGCAATGATACTTTTTTATTCTACTAACTATACATTTATAAGATGACAAGCTTTCGGAAGAGTGTTTTCCTTTTTCAAGTCTGAAGCAATACTGACCAATTTGATGGAATTTACAGATTATATCTTAAAACAGGCTAAAAAGACAAAGGGGCATATCTATCAAGCTCTGTACGGAGCTTGAAACCCCGTGTTTGTGGCGAGTCTGCAGGCTCGCCGGAAACACCAGTTATGAAGCAACAGTCTAAAGACCGCTGCTCCATAACCTGTCCGCTTGCTCTGAGCAGTCATCGCCGAAAATCTACCCAATCGAGTACGATCGGGTTGTTTGACACCCCCCCTGCTAGCAGCCGATTGGCCGCGAATCTGCAGGGGACGGCATTGCACCAGCAGCTTACAAGAGCTGCTGGTGCAATGCTGAATACGGAGAGCGTATCAGGTCCGCCAGACCTTTGATAAATATCCCCCCATGTGTTACAGAGGTCTGAATGCAGGGGGAGGAGAGGGTGTCGTAAAAATCATTATGGGGTTTTAGGAGACAGGCAGATAGTGTCAGTAAAAGATAACAGGCAGGGGAAATATATGGTTATACACAAAGCATATACTGACATAAAGTTATATATCAACATAGAATCAATATGAATGAAGATGGAAAATTAGGTATACAGGGGAATGTAAGATAGTCAAAAAAGGAGAAAGGAAAGAAAGAAAAAAAAGGGGAATAATAATAATGACAAAAGTGTTCACATAGGCTTACCTGTGTACCTATGCATAGAGAGTTTGGAAGATACAATGTAATTGACTACAGTATATGAAAGTACATTACAAACATTTTTGATCCACATTTAGTCCAGAATTTAGCAAGTTGAAGTGCATTATCATTTTCATTTCAAAGGTTTTTCTTTCCATGGTGTTTTTGAAGTTGCCTCTGAGAATCTTGAGTTTGAGGTTTTGGATGGAGTGGTCAGGTTGGGTGAAATGGTGACCAACAGGGGTATAGTATTTTATTTCACAGTGGTTTTTGATTGAGTGTCTGTGTAAGTTCATCCGAAGGTGCAGTTTTTGGCTTGTTTCTCCAATATAACATCCCACTTCACATGCAGTGCAATGTATCATTTATACCACATTTGCGGATATACATGAATATGCTTCTTTAATGTTATAGGATTTACTCTTGTGATTAGCTGTGTTGCTTTCACAAATGTGTTGACATAGTTTATATACACAGTATATATTAAAATATAGTTTAAGAATTTGAGGACCTCCACTGATTTTTCATTATTTACATGCACCTTCAGCATAGAGCACTTTCGGGTTAGCAAAAGCTGGAACCTGAGTTTGTTGTGTGGCCTATAGAAATCTATTAGGTTTATGCTATCTATTAGGTTTATGCTATCCCGCCTCCAGATGTTAGGGTTCCCAAGACTTTCGCTTGAGTGCTAACATTTTAGTTTCCGCTTGTAATATAAAAGTAAAAAGGGAGCACTAGGGATTGCACACTAGCGATTTTAGTTCACCATAACACGTATTTTATTACACTCCGCTTGTAATCTAATCTAATAATCAAAAGCTTGACAAAATAGAGAGAAATCACGCAAAATATTAGAGTGCTTTTTTGAGCATTATATTGTATTGTATGTGTCTGCACTTCATAAGCAGAACACTTGAAAGTGAGATAAACAGCTAAACTTTAGAGAAGAAGTAAGGGCGCTAGAAAAGCTTAAAATACCCCTTAAAAGCTTGACAATTGATTAAAAACAAAAAATGACCAGGGACTTAGATAAATTATATGTATATTTTATAAATCTCCGAATTAGACAAACACAAATTTAAAAAACAACACAATTATTTTTTTTTAACAAACAATCAGATTCAAGTTCAATCCGATTGGCTAAACCAATCAGCAAATCAGATTGAGCTTGCATTCTATTGGCTGATCGGAACAGCCAATAGAATGCGAGCTCAATCTGATTGGCTGATTGGTTCAGCCAATCGGATTGAACTTGAATCTGATTGGCTGATTCAATCAGCCAATCAGATTTTTCTACCTTAATTCCGATTGGCTGATAGAATCCTATAAGCCAATCGGAATTCGATGGACACCATCTTGGATGACATCATTTAAAGGTACCTCATTCGTCGGGATGGATGCTCCGCGTCGGAGGAGCGAAGAAAGAAGATTGAAGATGCCACTTGATGGAAGATGCTGCCGGATGGAAGAAGACTTTGCTGCCGCTTGGATAAAGACATCGCCCGGATTGGATGAGGAGTTCGGCCCGGTTGGGTGAAGACAAGGTAGGGAGATCTTCAGGGGGGTAGTGTTAGGTTTATTTAAGGGGGGTTTGGGTTAGAGTAGGGGTATGTGGGTGGTGGGTTGTAATGTTGGGGGGTGGTATTTTGTTTTTTTTTCAGGCAAAAGAGCAGTTTTCTTTGGGGCATGCCTCGCAAAAGGCCCTTTTAAGGGCTGGTAAGGTAAAAGAGCTTTGAACTTGTTTAATTTAGAATAGGGTAGGGAATTTTTTTTTATTTTGGGGGGCTTTATTATTTTATTAGGGGGCTTAGAATAGGTGTAATTAGCTTAAAAATCTTGTAATCTTTTTTTTATTTTTTGTAATTTAGTGTTTGTTTTTTTTGTAATTTAGTTTAGTTTATTTAATTGTATTTTAGTTTAGATATTTGTTGTTTATTTAATTTATTGATAGTGTAGGTGTATTTGTAACTTAGGTTAGGATTTATTTTACAGGTAAATTGGTAATTATTTTAACTAGGTAGCTATTAAATAGTTATTAACTATTTAATAGCTATTGTACCTAGTTAAAATAAATACCAAGTTAGCTGTAAAATAAATATAAACCCTAAAATAGCTACAAATGTAATTATTAATTATATTGTAGCTATCTTAGGGTTTATTTTATAGGTAAGTATTTAGATTTAAATAGGAATATTTTAATTAATAATATTAATATTAGATTTATTTTAATAAGAGTTTAGTTAGGGATGTTAGAGTTAGATAGGGTTATTATACTTAATATATATATAATATAATAACGATATTAACTATATTAACCCTAATATAATTAGGGTTAATATAGTTAATATAGGTGGCGGCGGTGTAGGGGGATTAGATTAGGGGTTAATACATTTATTATAGGTGGCAGCGGTGTAGGGGGATTTAGATTGTAGGCAAAAGAGCTGATTACTTTGTGACAATGCCCCGCCAAAAGCCCTTTTAAGGGCTGGTAAAAGAGCAGTTTTCTTTGGGGCATGCCCCGCTAAAAGCCCTTTTAAGGGCTGGCAAAAGAGCAGTTTACTTTGGGGCATGCCCCGCAAAAAGTCCTTTTAAGGGCTGGCAAAAGAGCAGTTTTCTTTGGGGCATGCCCCGCTAAAAGCCCTTTTAAGGGCTGGCAAAAGAGCAGTTTACTTTGGGGTAATGCCACGCAAAAAGCCCTTTTCAGGGCTATTTGTAGGGTTAGACTTAGGTTTAGTGGTAGGGATAGTTTAGTATTTTAGGGGTTAATATAGATGGCGGCGGGGTAGGGGGATTAAATTAGAGGTTAATAATTTTAAAATAGATGGCAGCGGGGTAGGGGCTCACTTTAGGGGGTAGGTAAGGTAGATGGCGACGGGGTAGGGGCTCACTTTAGGGGGTTATAGATTTAATATAGCTGGCGGCGGGGTCCTGGAGCGGCGGTTTAGGGGTTAATAACTTTATTAGCTGGCGGCAGAGTCCGGGAGCGGCGGTTTAGGGGTTAATACATATTTTATGGTTAGGATAGTGAGGGGGGATAGCGGATAGAGGGTTAGACGTTTCGGGCTATGTTTAGGAGGCGTGTTAGACAGTGCGGGTGATTTCATACTTTAGTCAGGTTTTGTAGGCGCCGGCAGTTTCTAACGTGGCGTAAGTCACTGGCGACGCCAGAAATTTGTACTTACGCAGATTTCTGGACATCGCTGGTTTATCCGACTTACGGCACGTTAGCATCTGACGGCGCCGTATATTGGATAGCTCGAGATGCGAGCTGAAACTGCGGGCGACGCGGGTTCCCTTGCTTGCGCCGCAAACTACGCCGTATATCGGATCGCGCCCATAGGGTTTGGGGTAGCTTGTCATGTGGATTGTAGTAGCAATATTGAGTCAAAGCAGTTCAAGAATTATTCTGGGTAGAAAGAATAACAGAGGAGAGATGGTAAGTCTCTCTGAATAGGTGTGTTTTCAGAGAGTGTCTAAAGCTATACAAGGTTGGAGACAGTCCATGAAGTTTGTAATAGAGTTACAGAGGACAGTTAGAACTCTGCTTGTTATCTAGTCCAAAAGCAGCTATTTCCAATGAATTAAGTTAAAGGAGCTATTAGTATATAATTTAATACATTCCAGCAGGTGGAACAATGGGAACAAAATAACAAGGAAAAAAAAATCACAATACTGTAAAACATACAATGCAATGCATTATGTAATATATTAATTTCACTAATGTTTCCATATAAATGTGTATTTGGGGATAAAATAAATTATAAAAAATAGTCTGTTTAGGAACTTTAAAATCACATCCTGCTCTGGAATTGCAGTGCATTGTGGACTTTTTCTGGGATTATAGTTACAGGCAATTTATATTTTGTTCATGTTATTGTTGTCCTAGTATGTCCAAAACATATCTTAAAATCTGCATATTAACTGTGGGGGGTAAAGTTATTCTTTTCTACAAAATATATTTGCTTATTAAGTGTCAGATTACAAGTGAAGCGCTAATGAACACTTCTGCTCAAGCGTTAACTGCGCTAGAAGTAAGCTTTTTTCTCTTATCGGTGTGCGCTCATATTACGAGTTGAAAGTAAACTGTTTTTGCTCTGGTGCTAACCCGAAAAGCGCAAAAAGCTGAAGTTAGAATGTATCTCTATGTTAAATCCCTTTCCCTGCGTTTTTTTTCTAACACGTGAGACCTCATATCTTTGAGCCTTTATAACTTTTGTGTGCAATATTTTTGTTAAATAATGTTTATTAGATGGTGTTATTATTAATGTAAGTGTGTACTTTGTAATGTATTTGTGATGTGTTTTGTGCAACTTTTTTGTTTCACAAAACAGTTAACTAGAACTCTGAGGATGCGGTAATCATACTAGCATAAATCACGATTGCGCTCAAGCAATCGCGTTTACTTTCAAATTGAAATACCAGCAGTAAGCCTGATAAGCGCAAACCCCCATGATAAAAAACTTTTTGCTTGGACAAAAAAGTTTGCGCTCCACACGTAATCTTCATGTACTGTATTGTAGATTTTTGTATGAACATATCCCAATAAAGGGATATAAAAGAACGCTGATATTTAAAATATAAAAAAGCAATATTCAATATAAAACCAGGTAATACACTTAAAGTATAGTAGATCAAGTCTACCGTATTAGTGCTGTTTATTGTCCATAAACTGGTGGTAAATTGAAGGGATAAAGGTTACGTGAGTAGGGCTGCTCCTCTTGATCCCAGAGAGTGTGGAACAACTGTTAAAATAGAAAGTAGAAAGAGGGCGCCACAATAGCGTGATACCGTCTGGATATGTAGGTATAGATATAAGTAAGTATTATGCTTACCAGATGGTGTGACACTGTACTGTGACCAGTGCAAGAAAGCAGGCTAGCACTTATCAGTGGCTAGTGCACTGTGGAAGCCAAACTCCAAAGGCACTTGTCCTAGTTGAAACTCTGAGTGTGTCTCCTGTTGGCTGGACTTCAGGTGCTGCAGAGGTGTAACACGCAATTAACTAGGATATTTTACTAAATACATATATTTTCTCGGGGGTAATAACCATTTCACTAACACTCATATAAACAAACAATTAAGATACTTTATGTTAGACAGTGAGTGCTGTCAGATATCACTTTTATAACACGCACCTAGTAAAAATATCTCACTCTTTTTTCCATACCTTTTTTTTTATTTTTTCTTGTGGTTAGCATCCACTACAGTGCAAGACCACTTTTAGCACGCACATTATCTACAACATTTGCCAACACATCACATCTCTTTATATACATTATACACATCAGAGGAGCTTTATGGTCAGTCACTTTTATTAATCAATACCACACACACAACTTTCACATCACTTTTTTTGTTCCTGCGTCTTCTTAGACAACTTTTTTCTACATCCAACACTTCACCACCAAATCTAACCAAAGTAAAGAATTGTAATCATATAGTCCTGTGCACTCACATTCAACATGCAATCCAAGGAAGAAAGGAATTCCAAACGTATGGGTTTCAATCTATCCAAGGATATTTCTATTGTGGAAATCTTATCAGAAACACATGAAATTAAACCCATGAGGGATCTTTTTTATTTATTAGAAGAGGAAATCAATAAAGAAAACAGACATTGGTGGGATTTGACCACATTAGAAAAATACTTGGAAATCAAACATATTCCTAGACGTCTGAGACTTTTAAAACATTGCTCATTCAAAGATGATGCATCAACCATCAAAAGATGGTATGAAGCGTTAGATGAATGTTCTTTTAACCTCATCAAAATTTTAATAGACCATAGGAGACAACTTTACAATCAGTGCAGTGTAAATATAGAAAAAAATCAAACAGATTTAAGAGTCTACCAACAAAATCCTGAATATAACAAAATTAACAAGGATATCAGTGAAAGGACTGATAGATATCAAGAAAATTTAGTCTCTAACAAGAATAAGAAATTACAGAGAGATCATGAAGACTATACCAATGACTGTGTATACACATATAATCGTAAGAACGACACGCAAGAACACATAGCTAATAATTCAGTCAGAGCGAATGGACCAAGGTCCAACATAGGGGAAATAACAAAAGGCATAAGACATCATTTACTCCAACTAACACCATGCACACATCTTCACAATCATAAACCACCAATCCTTGGCATCACAACAAAATATCTCACAATTCCAACACAAATCACAACAGATCACAACATTATCACAATTATAATGGTGGACCCAACAGGAACCAACACGATTACAGAACTCATCACAACCATAATCACAACCACCAAACACAAACACAACACTCATACCAATATACACAAGCACAACAACACAATTACAAACAAGCACATCAATACAATTACAACAAATCATTTCAACCACAACATAATCAACAATCGGGAGGACAATTGTCCTGTAACAAAGACTCCTATTATGGAATACGAAATAACAATAGTTATCATTATCAACATCCAGAATATGCTACACCGAATACACATTCACTAAGAGAACCAACATCTATATCTGTAAACACTGAATTCAACTCTCATCATAACAATGCACATCGTAATTTGTATCAAGATACATTCGAACATCCTAATAGATTCAGATTATTGCCCACTGAACACAGAGAATCCTCATCAGATGTAGAGAGTCCTAGTACAAGTCACGACCCAGCTCCTTTTTTAGGGTTAGCTCCATTTTTAAGAACAGAAAGTCCGCATACAAGAGCAGGCAAAAGACTGCACACTACAGAAAACGAGGTTCCAGAGGCAGAGCCCTTGCCGCCAAGAAAAAGGACTTATCCAGACTAGATCAGGGAATCTTTAATCTGTCCACTTATCCATTATCTATCCCAGAAAAAAAGAATCTTAAAACGAGGGCTTTCTTTCTGTCCACAAAACACGCCCAAAATGTTTGATATTTTTGTGGATTTAAATAATTTCACACGTAAACTTAGTCTACAAAAATACTTTGCAAATAAAAAACTCAAAACTGATCATATCGATTCTTCAATGACCCAAACTATTTTGACCGATTCCATGCCACCAAACAACAATTTAGTTTGCCTATATTCAGAAACTAGTGATCTTACCAATCATCTGTTTGATGGATATATACATACCGATGTTAAAAATAAATCCAATTTCAATCCCACTAATATAGGAAAGGATCATATAGATTTGTACCACAGTATGGTTTTAGAAGATTTTGACAATTTATTGAGGACAAAGAACAAAAAAAGAAATTATTGTCTCATGAGCCAGCAAAAGGCCATTTCTAGTCTTAAAAATAACCCCAACATCATCATCCGCGACGCCGACAAAGGCGGCGGAATAGTTATCCAGGATTTGGCAGATTATATTAGGGAAGCAGACAGGATTCTAGGAGACCAGGAATATTATCAAATACTACAAGGAGATCCCACTGATAAATTTCTAAAGTCTTATACAGAACTGATAGAAAAAGGGTTCACCCTAAAAATCTTGAATAAAAATGAGATTTCCTAAAAGTACAAAATCCAGGTATTGCCCTTGGATCACCTGTGATGTCAGCTCTTTATATTCGAACATTTCGCACGATTTAGGTTTATTAGCAATTTCACATTATCTTCACAAGGATATTTATTTGCCAAGCACACAATTTGATTATATTTTAGAGAGCATTTTGTTTATTTTACAGCATAACTATTTCATATACCAAGACAATTTTTACTTACAGATCAAAGGAACGGCCATGGGGACCAGGTTCGCCCCCAGTTTTGCAAATCTATTCATGGGTTTCTTTGAAGAAAAATACATCTATTCAGCAAACTTTGGGGCGAACCTGGTCTTCTATGGCCGTTATATAGATGATCTGATTTTCTTATGGGAAGGAGATCTATCGTTGGCCAACAATTTCATAGAACATTTAAACTGCAATAACATGGGCCTAAAATTTACGGCCAACATTCAAACCCAAATATCGAATATCTAGATCTCATCCTCAGTTTAGAAGAACACAATATTACATCTAAGACCTTTTTTAAAGATGTCGACAGTAATAGTTTTTTAAATTACCACAGCAATCATCACAGGAATTGGATACACAATGTACCCTATAGTCAATTTCGTAGGATGAGACGAAATTGTAGCGATTATAACACTTTTTTGGAACAAAGTCAAGTATTATACAATAGGTTTATTGAAAAAGAATATCCCCCCATTTTACTAGACAGGGCCCTTGAGAGAGCGAAAAATCTTAATAGGGAGGATATCCTAGCAGATAAAAAAACCAACAAAACAGATACACCTTTTGGAGAGAAAGAAACCTTTTTCATAACACAATATAATTCTGATTTTCACAAAATACAACACATCATAAAAAAAATTGGTATATAATACAAAGGGACCCCATTCTCAAACATTTGGTAAAAGAAACACCAAAAATCATATATAAAAGAGCGCCTACACTTAGAAATCAGCTAGCTCCCAGTAAGAAAGTAAAACACAAACTTTCTAATAGAACATTACAAAATCCTAATCAGAACAAGGGACTATTTGGCCTTCGGGGTATTTACAAATGTGGCAAAACAGGATGTGGCTCTTGTAAAATTATCAAATCAGGGATTAAAAATTTCAAATCCACAATCACTGGTGAGATTTTCCAAATTCCTATCTTTTTCAACTGCAATTCATCTTTTACCGTTTATCTTATGGAGTGTTTATGCGGCCTCCAATATGTAGGCCGCACCTCCAGGAAACTGAGAAATAGATGGGGTGAACATCACCGCAACTGTAAAAATTCCAGAAAAAATAAAATTAAACATAGCATACCTAATCATTGTCTAACCAAACACAATGGAAATCCATACATTTTCAAATACATTCCCATTGACTTTATTCCAAAGAGTTCTGACAACAACAGACTCACCAGACTTAGACAGCGTGAAACATACTGGATCTACAGACTGAAGACTCTTCATCCACAAGGGTTGAATGCCAACCTGGATCTAGCAGCCTTCAATTGATAGACATCTACAGCTATTACAATATTGAATTTATCCTCTTCTGATACAGAATACTAATTTATTTTATAACATTCATAGGCCAGATACACTATTGGAAAAATAGGGCAGAACTACATATCCAGATAGTAATTTTATTATTATTATTATTAATAATCTGATTGCATCTGTTAAATGTGAGAGAAAATAGGTACCAATTAGAAATTTAAATTTATATCAAATTTATATCAAATACCAGATTTCATTATGAAATTTCAGACACAGATTATTAATTATTATTCACACTTTACATATACCATACACTCAAAGAGAAATATTCCTTTTCTTCATCTTTCTAACAAAACAATTATTTTTCCCAAACAAACAATTACAAACAACACAACTATAAGCGTGGGTGCACAGGCACATGATACAGATATTTGACAAGGGGAGGGGGGGGTTTATAAACATGTTTGCATGCATATGCATATACAAAAATACCTCTGTTTATTGAACAATTCATTTTATACATACACATCCCTATGTACAAACACACCTTTTTATATTAAAAAAAAGATTGTGTATATTATAACAAACTCGTTTTTTTGAGGTTATATATACATTAATTCACTATAACAAACTATATTGAGGCTATACAAGTATTTTTCTTCAACATAAACCAAGTAATAACACTTTTTTAATTCTTCATATTTATAATGCAAACAACAGGTTAAAGGTCAAGACTCCTATCTAGATCTTTATTATTTAATGAATCACCCTTTTATACATACACACACTTTTTTACAATTAAACATATTTTTTCATATTCAAAAGAATTGTGTCTATCACAATAAACTACTAGGGCCTAGATTTGGAGTTTGGCGGAAGCCGTGAAAACCAGCGTTAGAGGCTCCTAACGCTAGTTTTAGGCTACCGCCGGTATTTGGAGTCAGTCAAAAAAGGGTCTAACGCTCAATTTTCAGCCGCGACTTTTCCATACCGCAGATCCCCTTACGTCAATTGCGTATCCTATCTTTTCAATGGGATCTTTCTAACTCCGGTATTTAGAGTCGTGGCTGAAGTGAGCGTTAGAAATCTAACGACAAAACTCCAGCCGCAGAAAAAAACCAGGAGTTAAGAGCTTTTTGGGCTAACGCCGGTTCATAAAGCTCTTAACTACTGTGCTCTAAAGTACACTAACACCCATAAACTACCTATGTACCCCTAAACCGAGGTCCCCCCACATCGCCGCCACTCGATTAAATTTTTTTAACCCCAAATCTGCCGACCGCCACCTACGTTATCCTTATGTACCCCTAATCTGCTGCCCCTAACACCGCCGACCCCTATATTATATTTATTAACCCCTAATCTGCCCCCCACAACGTCGCCGCCAACTACCTACAATAATTAACCCCTAATCTGCCGACCGCAAAGCGCCGCTACTTAAGTTATCCTTATGTACCCCTAATCTGCTGCCCCAAACACCGCCGACCCCTATATTATATTTATTAACCCCAAATCTGCCCCCCACAACGTCGCCTCCACCTGCCTACAAATATTAACCCCTAATCTGCCGAGCGGACCGCACCGCTACTCTATTAAATTTATTAACCCCTAAAGCTAATTCTAACCCTAACACCCCCCTAAATTAAATATAATTTTATTCTAACAAAATAAATTAACTCTTATTAAATAACTTATTCCTATTTAAAGCTAAATACTTACCTGTAAAATAAACCCTAATATAGCTACAATATAACGAATAATTACATTGTAGCTATTTTAGGATTAATATTTATTTTACAGGCAACTTTGTAATTATTTTAACCAGGTACAATAGCTATTAAATAGTTAAGAACTATTTAATAGTTACCTAGTTAAAATAATAACAAAATTACCTGTAAAATAAATCCTAACCTAAGTTACAATTAAACCTAACACTATACTATCATTAAATTAATTAAATAAACTACCTACAATTACCTACAATTAAACCTAACACTACACTATCAATACATTAATTAAATACAATATCTACAAATAACTACAATGAAATAAACTAACTAAAGTACAAAAAATAAAAAAGAACTAAGTTACAAAAAATAAAAAAATATTTACAAACATAAGAAAAATATTACAACAATTTTAAACTAATTACACCTACTCTAAGCCCCCTAATAAAATAACAAAGACCCCCAAAATAAAAAAATGCCCTACCCTATTCTAAATTACTAAAGTTCAAAGCTCTTTTACCTTACCAGCCCTGAACAGGGGCCTTTGCGGGGCATGCCCCAAGAAATTCAGCTCTTTTGCCTGTAAAAAAAACATACAATACCCCCCCCCAACATTACAACCCACCACCCACATACCCCTAATCTAACACAAACCCCCCTTAAATAAACCTAACACTAAAGTGCTCTAAAGTACACTAACACCCATAAACTACCTATGTACCCCTAAACCGAGGTCCCCCCACATCGCCGCCACTCTATTAAATTTTTTTAACCCCTAATCTGCCGACCGCCACCTACGTTATCCTTATGTACCCCTAATCTGCTGCCCCTAACACCGCCGACCCCTATATTATATTTATTAACCTCTAATCTGCCCCCCACAACGTCGCCGCCAGCTACCTACAATAATTAACCCCTAATCTGCCGACTGCAAAGCGCCGCCACCTACGTTATCCTTATGTACCCCTAATCTGCTGCCCCTAACACCGCCGACCCCTATATTATATTTATTAACCCCTAATCTGCCCCCCACAACGTCGCCTCCACCTGCTTACACTTATTAACCCCTAATCTGCCGACCGCACCGCACCGCTATTATAATAAAGTTATTAACCCCTAATCCGCCTCACTAACCCTATAATAAATAGTATTAACCCCTAATCTGCCCTCCCTAACATCGCCGACACCTAACTTCAAACATTAACCCCTAATCTGCCGACTGGAGCTCACCGCTACTCTATTAAATTTATTAACCCCTAAAGCTAATTCTAACCCTAACCTTAACACCCCCCTAAGTTAAATATAATTTTATTCTAACAAAATAAATTAACTCTTATTAAATAACTTATTCCTATTTAAAGCTAAATACTTACCTGTAAAATAAATATTAATCCTAAAATAGCTACAATGTAATTATTCGTTATATTGTAGCTATATTAGGGTTTATTTTACAGGTAAGTATTTAGCTTTAAATAGGAATAAGTTATTTAATAAGAGTTAATTTATTTCGTTAGATTTAAATTATATTTAATTTAGGGGGGTGTTAGTGTTAGGGTTAGACTTAGCTTTAGGGGTTAATACATTTATTAGAATAGCGGTGAGCTCCAGTCGGCAGATTAGGGGTTAATGTTTGAAGTTAGGTGTCGGCGATGTTAGGGAGGGCAGATTAGGGGTTAATACTATTTATTATAGGGTTAGTGAGGCGGATTAGGGGTTAATAACTTTATTATAATAGCGGTGCGGTCCGCTCGGCAGATTAGGGGTTAATAAGTGTAGGTAGGTAGCGGCGACGTTGTGGGGGGCAGATTAGGGGTTAATAAATATAATATAGGGGTCGGTGGTTTTAGGGACAGCAGATTAGGGGTACATAGCTATAATGTAGGTTGCGGCGGTGTACGGAGCGGCAGATTAGGGGTTAAAAATAATATGCAGGGGTCAGCGATAGCGGGGGTGGCAGAATAGGGGTTAATAAGTGTAAGGCTAGGGGTGTTTAGACTCGGGGTACATGTTAGGGTGTTAGGCGCAGACATAGGAAGTGTTTCCCCATAGAAAACAATGGGGCTGCGTTAGGAGCTGGACGCGGCTTTTTTGCAGCTGTTAGGTTTTTTTTCAGCTCAAACAGCCCCATTGTTTTCTATGGGGGAATCGTGCACGAGCACGTTTTTGAGGCTGGCCGCGTCCGTAAGCAACTCTGGTATCGAGAGTTGCAGTGGCGTTAAATAT
Organism: Bombina bombina; assembly: GCF_027579735.1. Classification (NCBI taxonomy): domain Eukaryota; kingdom Metazoa; phylum Chordata; class Amphibia; order Anura; family Bombinatoridae; genus Bombina; species Bombina bombina. Next base: position 230,175,167 of record NC_069507.1, on the reverse strand, counting down.
GCCTGTACGCTCCCTTTTTGGAGCCTAACGCAGCCATTCTGTGGACTCTCAATACCAGAGTTATTTTAAAGGTGCGGCCAGAAAAAAGCCCGGGTAGCTAACGCACCCCCTTGGCCGCAAAACTCCAAATCTAGGCCACTGGCAATAACTTCTAATGAAAACAAAGTGATAATTTCCTTTTAAAATAGATTATGTTTACTATAACAAACTATTATTGAGGTGAAATATGTTTCAAGCCATTATAACAAACTATATTGAGGCTATACAAGTATCTATCTTCTACAAAAAACCTAATAATAACATTTTCTTTAAATCATCACTTTCACCATGCAAACAATAGGTTAAAAGTTTAGACTCCCATTCAGATCCTGATTACTTAAAGGGCCACTGTAAGTAAATATTTTCTATGCCTGTTACTAACTAACTACCCCAAATACGCTTTTTATCAATAGCATTTCATTAACATATCTCTACCGTATAGCAGAAATCTTGTCTGCAAATTTAATTGTTTTCCAAACCCACTCCGTGGGTATCCTTTGCTCTGTACCAATCCGTTTACAGTACCTAGGTTTCAAAATGGCGCTTTAAACACAAAGTTATTGGTTTAAGTATTTTGAACATGCAGTGCTGAAAATAGTGGGCAGGATAATGTGACATCATCGGCGAATAAAAGATATAACTTTTAGAACGTTATGAAACTTTGTTTTGGAGAAAATATAGGTCAGTAGGTTTTAATTAATGTTTATTAACTTTAATATGTTAGTTGTTTAGCTTAAAAATTATAACAGAAAGTAATCCTTTAATGAACTATGCATTTTCCATACATACACTTATTTTAAATTAAACATATTTTTTTCAAAAGGATTGTGTCTATCACAATAAATGATTAAGTGAGGTTATATATGTAATAACTTTTAATGAAAACAAAGTGATAAGATTGTTTTATTTGTTCATTCATTTTCACAATGTAACCAATAGGTTAAAAGTTTAGATTCTTACATTTATACACACCCTATTCTAACCTTGTTACTCTGTCTAAATTTTTAAATTGTAACAGCTGGGAGCCTGTTTTGGTTTCCACAGCTGAATGCACACAAATGTTTTTCTATTGGATTACACATATGATGACAACTTCCTCTTTTGACACACAAATGTGTATAAATTGTTAACAATTGTTAATGATGGCATTCACTTTTTTATCTGATGAAGCAACCTGTTTGAGGTTGAGAAACACGTCATAAGTATTAAAAGCCATTTTATTTGAAGTTGTCTGTGTTGTGGTTTATCAATACCAACTGCATAACACACAAAAGATTACACCTCTGCAGCACCTGAAGTCCAGCCAACAGGAGACACACTCAGAGTTTCAGCAAAAATAGCACTCTGGGGATTACCCAGAGTGCTATTAATGTAGTCTATCTCAGATAGGGTAACTCAACCTACCTGTCAGTTTTTTGCTTAAACTCTGTTTCACTACATAGCACCGCCTTCCTCAACCGTACTTACGTGCTGAATGCACACAAGTCAATTAAGAATATAGGAGATAATCTCATTTCATTTGAAGTAGTGCCATTGGACACCCCCTTCTTTCTACACTCAGAGTTTCAACTAGGACAAGTGCCTTTGGAGCTTGGCTTCCACAGTGTACTAGCCACTGATAAGTGCTAGCCTGCTTTCTTGCACTGGTCACAGTACAGTGTCACACCATCTGGTAAGCATAATACTTACTTATATCTATACCTACATATCCAGACGGTATCACGCTATTGTGGCGCCCTCTTTCTACTTTCTAGATTTTTGTATGTTCATGCTTTGGCGCCCATCTTGGGCCTGTGTTTCTGGCGAGTCTTCAGACTCACCAGAAACAGCAGATATGAAGCAGCGGTCACAAAGACCACTGCTCCATAACCCTGTCTGCCTGCTCTGAGCAGGCGGACAGGAATCGCCATAATTAAACCCGATCAAGTACGATCGGGGTGATTGACACCTCCCGGCTGGCGGCCAGTTGGCCGTGCGTCTGCAGGGGGCGGCGTTGCACCAGCAGCTCTTGTGAGCTGCTGGTGCAATGCTGAATATGGAGAGTGTATTGCTCTCCACATTCAGCGAGGTCTGACGGACCTGATCCGCACTGTCGGATCAGGTCCGCCAGACTTTGTTAAATAGAGGCCTTTGTATATTGGGTCAGGGGTTTGGCAAAACAGGCTGTACTGCCTGCATGAAGATTTGTGAAAAACATGCTTTTTAACCAAAGACTAGTTAGAAAAGGCTCTATATTTAAACTGCACACATCTTTAGAGGTACAGGGAGATAATTTTGCTTGGTAGGATTATGTTAATAGTTAAATAATATTTACAATTCATTGCAAACAAATATCCCTTTAAATTAAAAGAAAATGTTAAAGTGACACTAAACACAAAATTGAATCTCCCATAAAAAATCCTTATTAACCCCAGTAAAATATTGCAAAATACATTTACAATTTCTGTTACCTACTTTTTATAGTCATCTCCCAACTGTCCTGATATTGTCATAGTTTGTGAGTCTTTTTACAATCACTCCTTGTCGCTGCAAATATGCTGGTTTCCAAAGGCTAACCAGGGACTGCTTAGCCCTGCCAATTGCACCCTCTACTATGACCAACCACACTCATGACATACACTGATTACGTTTCTTTGCTTCTCACAAGGACTGGAGATCTGTAGTACATCTGTAGTTATCTATCGCCCCCCCTCCCCCTGGACCAACCTCCCAATTCCTTGCCAACTTTGCTGCCTGGCTTCCTTACTTTCTCTCTACAAATAATCCTACTCTAATTCTGGGGGACTTCAACATCCCCATTGACAACCCATCTGCCCCTGCTGCCTCTAAACTTCTCTCGCTCACTAACTCCCTTAACCTCTCACAATCCACCCTATTCCCTACCCACCATGATGGACACTCTATTGATCTGGTATTCCCCCATCTCTGCTCTCTCCCAGATGTTGCCTGGCGCCCATTTCCCACCTCAGACCACCATCTGCTCACCTTTAATCTTAATATACAGGCTAAACCTACTCCCCCCCCTTGTCCCCGCACCTGTAGAAATCTGCACACTGTAGACCCTCCCCAACTCTCCAACCTTATTTAAATACGCCTCCCCCACACTCCCACAATATCCTGCCCTGACCTTGCTATAACCCACTATAACAATACTCTCTCCTCTGCACTTGACACTCTCGCTCCGCCCCAACTTCACAAAGCCCCACGTCATCAGCGCCAGCCCTGGCACTCCCAGCAAACACGCCAGCTACAAAAATGCTCCCTCACTGCTGAACATGCCTGGAGGAAATCCTGCTCTGAGCCTAATTTCATGCACTATAAGTTCATTCTTTATTCTTACACCTCTGCCCTTCACTTAGCTAAGCAAACCTACTTATCTTCTCTAATATCCACTCACTCCTCAAACCCTAAAAGACTCTTCTACATTTTCAACTCTCTTCTCTACCTACCTACACCACCCCACTCATCTACGTTCAGTGCTCAAGACCTGGCAGACTACTTTTCGAATAAAACACTTACCATCTGAAGAAACATCCCAACATATGCCTGCAATCTCCCAACTTCACTCCCAGTCACCCTCTCTAACACTCTCTGCATCCTCCTCCCAACTACTGAGAGTAAAGTGACTTTCCTATTGTCTTCCTCATACCTCACTACCTGCCCACTTGACCCTATTCCTTCACATCTAATACCTTCTCTATCTCCCACCCTCACTCCAGCTCTTACCCACATATTTAACCTATCCCTTTCTACCGGCTTATTCCCTGCCTCCTTCAAACATGCAAAGGTCACCCCCATCCTCAAAAAACCCTCCCTTGACCCTAACTCTCCTGCAAACTACCGCCCCATAACACTGCTCCCGCTAGCTTAAAAAATCCTTGAAAAACTAGTTTTCGGTCGCCTAACCCACTTCCTGTCCTCCAACTCACTGCTAGACCCCCTGCAATCTGGCTTCTGTCCCCAACACTCAACTGAGACTGCCCTCACCAAGGTTACTAATGATCTCCTTTCTGCTAAAAACAAAGGCTACTACTCTATACTCATCTTACTTGACCTCTCTGCTGCCTTTGACACTGTTGACCATCCCCTTCTCCTATGGACTCTCAGCTCTCTTGGGCTCTGTGACACTGCCCTCACCTGGATTCCTCTAGTCACATGAAGTATTTTTGTTAATGGAAGCATACTGCAAAAATGCTTCAATTTATAATCAAAATGCACCCATGCATATTTTAATTTTGACCTTTCTATCACTTTAAAGGTGTTTAAATCTAAAGTGATAGTAATAAAGCAGTGTCAGTTGCTTCAGGCTATGACACATTAAGACAAATAATTGGTGAGAAATTAACTTCACTAACCTTACAGTTGCCCTCATCTATCTCTTCACTAATATCATTCTCACCTTTGCAGTCCCCACCTCCTGTTTCCTGTCCTCCTACCCATCTAGATTGTAAGTTCCCACAGGAATAGGGCCCTCAATTCCCCCTGTATTTGTCTGTAAAATGTTGTCTTTTATTGTATTGTTTCTCTGTTGCACTTTTATCCTTGTACCCAAGGGCAGCGCTGAGGAATCTGTTGGCGCTTTATAAATAAAGAATAATAATAAATACATAATTGCAGTTATGCTAAAATTATCTGCTTTTAAGGCAGTGCTGTCATTTGTCTAATGTGTTGGTCTAATGCAGTCTCTGATTGACAACAGCAATGGAGGCAAAATGATTAATTCCATCAGGCTTTTAATGGAGTTTATATCTGGGATGTTTCACATTGGTGGTCCAGGGGTGTTGTTAAGTAGTTGTGGGGTTTGACCTGCCAAAAAAAGTACAGAGACAGGGAGTAGTAACTGCGGTTTTTTACCCTCCTCAGTCCAATGTGGTCTAAAATTAAACACTGGTGGATATTTGCACCCCTTCCCCCAGAACCACCTCTGTTGTTAAGACGTTTATAATGTCCCTCTTACAGATTTCTTGCTCTTTGTTTATTTCAGCTTAAAATGTATAACAACTCACACTAGTTATATATATATATGTGTGTGTGTATGTATATATATTAAATTGCAGTGTTTAATTAATAAACCTCATGTTAAATATACTATTACTCCAAATAAAAAAAAAACCCCATACAATATAATAATAGACATTAGATTTCTGCTTTCACCGGGAACACTTTAGAAAATAATAAATTATTTATTGCACTAAGATAAACTAATGGCACTTTCTCATCTCCATAGGGCACTGCTTTTCCATGCCCCACTGGTGGTTGCCCTGTCATGGGGCACTATGCTGTTACCTATGCTGGGAACACATCAAACAGCCAAACTTTTTACTTGAATACTGGAAATACAGAAAGCTATTCACGTAAGTTAAATATTTAATAACTACAATAATTGACTCTCTTTTTTATTTTCTTTTATAGGAGTAATTAGTATTTGTTTTATTTTTTTTTCTTATCAGAAATATTTACAAATATAGTAGGCTCCATAAATAACTTATTCTAATCACATTTGTTTTTAATATATCAGTAACCAAGAATATTTGAAAATTAAAAAAAATATATCTGTATTAATTTGGTCCTCTTACATTACCTATTCCATCCTTGCACTGCTATTATTGCTGTTATCAAATTGACTTCTAGCATTTTGTTATTAAGTAGTTCTTCCATTAACATATATATATTTGTGCTAGAAGTGCCCTAATACATCATATCTCACATACAAGAACTACCAGCAATGCAGAAGAGCAATTATTCAACACCAGTGTTCTAGGGTGTTCTCGAGGCGTGGTACAGCATGGAAGTATTAGTATACATTTGGTTTGAACGTTTGATAAACAAAACATGGTTCTATAAATATTTTGAAAAATTTAAAATTCACCATAAAAGAGGTAATTTTAATTGTGCAAGATTTGCATCTATATATCTATTTTATCACTTCAGTATATTTATATTTTCATATTTGTATTTTTGAACTTCCTATTATAACATTTTAACACCATTGAGGGTTTAAGTTTGTTGTTGATACAGCTTTGTAATGTGTAGTGAAGTCCTCAATGTGTTAGGTCACTGTAATGTATGTGTAAATTAAGATCAAGTGGAATATTGATTACCTCTTATCAGGACCAGACTGGGAATGAAAAACAGCCCTGGAAAAATTGAAAACCAGCCCTATTTTCTGTTGAGTCCATAAAATGGACATGGTACATTTTTCTCGAGATTTTTTTTCTCTTTATTTTCTTAAATTAGTTAAATCAAAGATAAATGTGAAAACAGCATAAAGAAAACATTAAGAGCAAATGCAAAAATAACAATCACATTAGATTAATATTGTTAATGAGACACAATATATGTACAGTGTGTAAGAAAAAAAAAATATTTTCCAACAACAGATAAAAAACAATAAACAAATACAGCAAAACAATCATTGTTTAATTCTATATTATTTAATCCTAACACAATTCAGTCCAAATTCAATTTAAGGGAGAGAGAAAAAGGAGAGAGAAAAAAAAACACTCCCAGTGCATTTCACACACAATTTAAGAGACAAAATCCTTGTCCAGTAGAGAAGAAAGAAAAAAACACTCTAAGTGCATTTTACATCCATATTAAGGGACAATACTCCTATTTTAGTGAAAAAAACACACTCTAAATACATTTCACATCTATATTAGGGAACAATGCTCTATTGCCCACTAGTGAAAAAAAATAAAAACCAGACTCTCTAATTCTATCATATAAACTGAGACATTCTCTTTACTTTTCCTTATTCTCTTATCCTCCTAATCTCCCTTTTCCCTAATTTTACTCCTTCCTTGTCTCTTCTTATCATTTCCTCCCTTTCCCTTCAGTATCATCATATTATAACAAAAAAGAATGTACTAATATGGTTCACTTCATATGAAAACACCAAGAGAAAATAAACTACTTTTATTGTTGTATATCAATAATTTCATGAAATTGTTCTATGTATGATAAGACATTCCTAACCATACACAGAGTGAAAGTGAAAAAAAAAAAGAAAAAAAAAACTAAAACAGACCTCTCCGGCTCCTCCTAAGATAACTTAGACCCAATCGTCAAGCAGTTTCTCTTCCAACATTATTGATGATTTTTTAAAAGGTTAAAGAATTTGAGTAATAACATTCCAAGATTGATTAAGAATGTTCTTTTTTCATTTTTGCAGAAAGCTCTTAATATTCGGATCTGAAGCAATATTTACATCTTGTTGTTCAATAAACATATGTTCATGAAAATTACTAAGACATTCCTTTAAGCTTGGTACATATTTTTCACTCCCTAAGAATTACACTTCTTCCCATTAAAATGACTCTTGTAACGGACATTTTACCCCCGCAACAATGACATTATTGCACACGTTAAAGGCCAGATTATGATTGTAGCAGTATTAAACACTCCCGCGTACACGCTAAATCCGCTAGAAGTAAGCTTTATCTCAGGTAAAACGTGCATTGTAAGTTGAAAGCAAAAGTTATCACTCCTGCACTAAACTGACGGGCGTAAAAAGCTGAAGTTAGAATATTGCGTGCATTAACTTATTCTCCCATAGAAGTCAATGGAGCAAAAAAGTGGAAAAAACATTAACATCCTACTTGTGTGCAAACATGATTGCATATTCTCAAGTGCGCTAACCTGACATCAAAATATGAATATTTCACATTCCAATGTTCTTCACATAGAAGAATGTTATATTTATTCATGAATACATATTTCTACATATATCTGATTGTATTTTAGTACAATAAATAGCTATACCTCATATATATATATATATATATATATATATATATATACAGTATATATATTAATATATATAGGTATAGACATATACTGTACAGATATATATAGGAATATATATTTATAAATACATAGAACATATTCTGCTATGTGCAGAACATTGGAATGTGCAATATTTACAGTAAATACATAAACACTTTATTAAATATAAATATTGCTTAAATATGCTTTTACATGTTTTCCTCTATTTGAGCAAAGAGCTCCAATGCACTTATATAAATGTGTACATATGTATTTATGTATTTATATGTGTCTATATTGCTGTGAATACATATATACACATATAAATACATAAATACGTACACTTATAAATACATAAATATACATATTTAGACATGTGTATGTATGTATCTCTATGTTAAAGCCTTTGCAGCATTATTTTTTTCTAACACCTGAGACCTCGTTTCTTTGAGCCCTTAGAACTCTTTTGTGCAATATTTTTTTATAATATTTTTTATTAGACAGTGTTATTATGAGTGTAACTGCACTTTTCAATGTAGTTTTCATGTGTTTTGTGACACTTTTTTGTTTTGCAAACCAGTTAACCAGAGCTCTGCTAAATTTCTATTAAAAAAGTAGAGAAGATAGATAGAGATGACATCCTTATGAACAAAGACAAACAAAGAGATTGGAAAGAGAATGGCACATATGGAACAATTATTCTTGACTATAGTACTAAAGGTTTTAAGTTGAAAGAAACAATATAAAAGAATTGGGATATCTTAAAAAGGGATCCAGGATTAGAGGAGATATTGAGGGATAGACCCAGAATAGTATTCCGTAAAGACCCTAACCCAAAGAATATTTTGACTAAAAATGATAGAAGTAAAGAGATTAAGAAAGAAGCATGGCTAAATAATAATCATCTGAAGTTTTTTACATGTGGGATGTGTAATGGGTGTACACAGACTAACAATACATCTAAACACACATAAAGCTTTTTATCAAAAACAAATGGTTAAAGATATAAGATAGATCAAATGATAACATAACTGTAACCACTAAGGGAATAGATACAGTGACATGCGGTGATGTCAGAGGCTGGTGAGGCACTGGCTATGATACCCCCGAGAAGCCCATATATAAAAAGAAAGCGACATCAGGGAGGTGCCAGTTAGCACTTTACAGAGAGACTGACTGTGCTCTGTAAAGTGAAGAGAAAGAGAACATATCACAGTCAGTCATTCTCTCTGTAAAGTGCTAACGGGCACCTCCCTGATGTCTCTACCTTTTTATAACTGTGCTGACCACCCCCTCACTGCATGATGTATTTGTTTTTTCAGCCCCCTATTTTTTGGAGGCATTTGTTAACCCTTATGCTGCATAAGTCGTGAAGCAGGCAGGGCTGCAAACTAGCAGATAACACTTTTGGAGGTGAGGGAACACAAGCCCAAATTGCATATCTTAGTTGGTGTAGTAAAAGTTCTGGTATCCTTTCATGCAACCCCTAAGTCTTGTGTTGCCCACTGCATGTTGTTTTATTGTCAGCTCAAGAGTATACTTTAGACCTTTTTCTCCCATGCTTTTATAGAACCATATCTGTATTGGTAGGTATATGGACACTGGATTAGTTAAGAATTTCCTACCTAATCCAGTGTCCATATACCATTACCTACCAATACATATATGGTTCTATAAAAGCATGGGAGACAAAAGGGCAAAAGTATACTCTTGAGCTGACAATAAAACAACATGCAGAGCACTGGGCAGCACAAGACTTAGGGGTTGCATGAAAGTATACCAGAACTTTTACTACATGAACTAAAATATTTAATTGAGGTCTGTGTCCCCTGACCTCCAAAAGCTTTCTTTGCTTGGCAGCCCTGGCTGCTTCACAACTTGTGCAGCATATAAAGCCTCTTCTTCTAGTCTTAACTTCTCCTCTTGTAAGGCTAACTGTGTATGATGAACAAAACAATAAGGGTTAACAATATCAGAATCTGTCTACCTGTCCTCTAAATTAGAAAATAAAATAGTTTAAAGACGGGGGGGCGGAGCTAGCCGCAGTGCAGACCAGACGTGTTTCAGCTCAGCTCCTGAGACACAAGGTGCTTCTAACTTAATTAATTGATTAATTAGCAAAAAAATTGAGACCAAAGTCCATGCATATGTAGCCCACTGACTAGCCCTATAGATCGGATCACTTTTTCTACATTATCAAGAGACTTTGCTTGAATCCAGTGACCGAGTCTGTGGCGGCGGCAATCTACACTGCTCCGGGGGTGACTCGGTGACTGGCGGCCTGTCAGACCTCTCACTGGGATAAGCTGCGGAGGACCTTTGTCTCCTGGGGGTCTCCCTACTGTTACCAGCCGCCTGCCGAATACCACAAAGCTCCGGAGGGTCGGGGATCCGCTCCGGAGCACTCCCTCAGAAGAACACAGAGGCCGCGGGACTGATTGTTCCACCCGACTGAATCCGAAGGACTCCTCCTGTTGGCGGAGATTGACTGCCAGCCTCACTTCACCTGACCAGCTCCGGAGGGCCGGGGATCCGCTCCGGAGCATACACCCTGCAGCCTGGCCCTAGGAAGAAGAAGGACCGTGCGGTTGGGAGCCTTACCTAGCTGTGCCAGTGACCCTCTAAGGTTAGTGCCGCCTATGTTGTGGACCTCAGGGGGTGAACGTCTGAGCCATTTAGGGGAGAGGGAGAGCCTGTGTAGTTAATCGGGGCCCACGCAGGAGGTTGTTAGAGAGCTAACCTGCTTGAAAAAGGCACGAACGCCCGCCATCTTGGGCCTAGCCTGGTGATTCATTTGACACTGCGCCACTGCATCCTAGAGGCCTACTTGGGCTCCCCACACCCAGGGACTACCTAAGGCTCACCCCTGCTGGTAACCTATACACTCCTAAGGAGGAAGCCATAGTATTTTACATAATACACCCCCGGATTACACCTACCACCCCCCAGCTCACAAAACGCTGTGGCCCAGGCTGCTTCTTTATAGACTTTCAGCTTGTAATAAGATCTGCACTCGCCCACCTGAGAGGGAACATAAAGGGAACAGCTGAGGCATCGGCCCTGGTACAGCTCTTCTCTCTTATTCCACGCAGCCTGCGCATAGTCACAAACCCCTAGTGCAGAGAGCTACAGACATAGATAAAAGGAGAACTACCTAAGCCACTCTCCTTGGTTTGCCATACAACCTCCACACCAGTCAGCATTCTGCTACATAAGCATTTGTGAACCTCTTTTGTTGCTAATTCCTCAACCCTATCAGGACAATACTAGAGGTTAATATTCAACTTTCCTACTACTATACTTTTGTTGCAGTAACGCCAGCCCCTGCCGCTGGGCCCATCCACGGAGGACATCCACACACACTGGGCATTTGTACTAATTGACCTAGCCTAGCAGATTGAGAGGTCTCAAAAAGGTTCAGCCTAGAGAGCCTTACATAAAGTGACAGTGACTGTGCATTCTCTCTTTCTGCATAGACTGGGAGGAAAATAATTTACCCCACCCCTGGGTAATAACTTACATAGCCCCCTTTCCTATCAGATAACTCAGAGAGCTTGATCTCTGCTACCCCATCTCCATCTTACTCTCTCGAGACTGTGGGACTCTATTCTGAACTCTTAGTAAAAGAATAAATGTGAAAGGCTGCTGCGTCAGTGCAATTGTCCTTGGGCTTGATACCCATGGTGTAGTGTCATTTTATAACAACTGTTTCCTTTCACAGGTTTCCTCAGGCCCTAACTGGCTACAGGCCTCTGTTCCTTTGTGGCCTTGCTTAGAGTGGAATGTTTCATTCTATTTGATTGTATTGACCCCACATAACTTTTGTTCTCTCTCCTACAGGACTTGTGATTCCACATTGTCTGGACCCCAGTTTCCCCTGCCTGTCTACTGCACCTACCCAAATTATTAACTATTTGAGAAGGAAATCTTAGCCTTTCGATCTGTGCACTAGCTGACAGGGGCCACGGCTCCGGATAGCCTGGGTTTACAAGCCCGTCTATGTACTGATATCACTCCCTCACCTTATATTCTGACACAGTCGGACTCGCTATTTCTAATTTAACAAGGCACTTGTGGTATATTGACTAACCCCTAACTACTGCTGTCTAACCCCTCACCTCCCCGCTCCCGCCCGGCTAGTCCGGGTGGGTCACTTCCAATTCCCTTCCCCCTTCCTTCGGGACGTATCCCCCTACTCCCCGAGGTGAGAGACTTGGGTGGTAGCAACAAAATTAAGTACTCATGTAACTTCTCCTTTTGAAGTGTGACTCAGCCCCGCTCTAACTACGATATAGGCATTATGTAAACTACGTGCTTCACTTTGGTATGTTTAACCCTTGAATTTCTTCCAAAACAGCAGGTTATTGCCTTTGAACCCCCAGAGATTTACTACCTTGCCTTCCAGAGATCTAATCACTAGCCTATAAGATGCCTCACATAATAAAGAAACATTCAAAGTCTAACCCCAAACCTAGGAAGACAGTCTTTGACCATTTTACCAACGCTTCCAAGGAACCCCCATCCCACCTAAGTGGTGAAATGAGTGAACCGGACTCCCAAGATGAAGAGTCTCAATCTAGCCAACACTCAGCATCTTCCTCCCAACATTACATTACAGAATCATCGCTCAAGAAACTCCTGGCCATCCAGACTAAGTCCATTACCCAAGAAATCCAGCGCAGCTCCACAGAACTCAAGAAAGAAATTTCAGAAATTGGTGACAGAGTTGATGCGCTAGAGCGCAAGCAAGATGATCAGGCTGTGGATCAATCCAACATCCTGGCCTATGCTGAAAACCTGGCTGAGCAGATCTCACAATTAGAATCTAAACTGGCTGACATGGAGGACAGATCGAGGCAAAGTAATATCAGATTCAGGGGAGTCCCAAAAACGGTGGCTCCAGCAGACATCCAAGGCTACCTCCAAGATCTCTTCAAAGAGCTTATAGGCACCCCTGAAGGCCTATCTGGCACAATGGAGAGAGCGCACAGGGCACTGCGCCCCAGGTCGGTGAGTTCTGACAAGCCGAGGGACATTGTAGTGTGCTTTCATAGCTACTTATATAAAGATCGCCTCCTTCAAGCTGCTTACCATAAACCAAATCTAAGTGGTAGGTTTGAGGGGGTACAAATATTACCCGACCTTTCGGCACATACCCTCCAACAGCGTCGACACTTCCAGTCAGTAACTACTGCTCTGCGCAAGGCCAACTACCGATATCGATGGGGGTTCCCAACCAGGCTCATAGTTACCAAAGATAACCAATCCATAACCATCACTACACCCTCTCAGGGTATGACTCTATTAGCCTCATGGGGACTATTAGTGGACCCCCTGAGTATACGGGCTCAACCTCAGTCTGCCTTGAGAGCTTCAGCCCCTGAATGGTCAACGAAAGAACAGAGAATCAAAAGGCCCAAGATACAACATCTGCAAGCTTCTCAAGGACACCCTGAGCCCACTGAATAGGCTCCTACAGAAGTCACCCAACCTGGTTTAGAAGTTTGTCGGCTCTTAGATCTCTCCTGATGGTACTTTGTGCCTAGCCTGCATATTGTCTCAGGCAAGGTTCCTATGAGACTTTTTGAGCCGCTATAATGGTTACTTATGGAATAGGTTATATATTATAAGTTATGATAAGTTATATTATTTGCTGTTTTGTAATTGTTTTGGTTTAAGCACTTTATATTATGACAAATACATCCTTAGAGCGGGGTTGACGTTTCTTCCCCGCTGTGCTAGCTCCGGAGCTGTTTACTCAGCCCCCCAACTGAAGCCCACGCTAGGGCTCCCTTGAGGTGGACTACTTCCACCACACCAGAGACACTACTCAGTGTCCCCCTTTCCTACTTACCTATCCCCCCATTCTCTTCTCTTTTTCCCCACTTTGTCTTTCAGACCTAGGTACTCCGACTTCCCGGCTCCAACTTTCAATCATCACTAGACATGACCTGCTCTCCTTTGAGGTTTCTTACTCAAAACGTTAGAGGACTTAACACCCCCTTTAAGAGAAGTCTTTTATTGCGCTCGCTGAAACACCACAATCCTGACGTGGTGTTCCTCCAAGAGACGCATTGGTTAAATGATGAACCGATCAGACTTTCCTCCAGGGATTACACACATATTGAGTATGCTCCCTTTACTAAAAAAGCCAGGGGCACTGCAATTCTCCTGCACAAGAGACTAGCTATTGAACCAGTCTTGACCATCAGAGACCCACAGGCCAGATATATCATCCTGGTCTGTAACATTAACCACGTGCCCTATACACTTGTATCAGTCTATCTACCCAACACTCACCAACCCAAGTGCCTCAAACACATTCTCCACGTCATCTCCCAGCACAAACAGGGTAGGGTCATTATCTCGGGAGACTTCAATATGACATGGGAACCGAAACTGGATAGAAAATCTTCTGACTTAGCTAGGGCCCCTCCCTCTACCGAACGACTTGCAGCGAAATTCCGTACTCTCATGACAGGCTCAGGGTTATTTGACATTTGGAGGGCCATTCACACTCAAGACCGAGACTACACGCACTATTCACAGCCACACCGACAATACTCCAGACTCGACTACATATTCTCCACGGCAGACTCTCTAGATCTAGTCACTAACACGGCCATCCATATTTGCCCCTGGTCTGATCATGATTGCGTTACTGCCGACCTTATATCTTCAAACACCACTCGCTCTAGACCCTCCTGGCGCATGCCCCACAACCTTTTGCAAGATATTCCCCTCAGAGAAAAATTACGTACAGAAATTAGACACTTTTTTGAAACTAATGACCGGGCTCAGGTTGGTGATGACACCCTATGGGGAGCTGCTAAAGCAACCATAAGAGGTTTAATGATATCCGAACAGGCTAAAATACGAAGGCAAGCGGGTCTCTCGCTGTCTCAGTCTCACATTAAACTTAGAGAATTAGAGGCCCAAAATAGAGTAAACCCTACTAACTCCTTAACGACACAAATAACTGATCTTAAAAATCACATCTCTCAGCTAGAGCTTCGGAGAACCCAGGATAACCTAACTAAACTTAAGCAACTGTATTTTTATAAGGGCAACAAGGCGGACACTCTCCTAGCCAATAAACTCAGAAACAGAGCTAGTATCTCACGCATACATGGCATTGTCAAGGAGGGCTCCCTCCTTAAAATTCCCTCACAAATAGGGGAGGCTTTTGCCGAGTTTTACTCCAACCTCTATAACATAGAAAAATCAGAGAACCCCCCTGTGACCTCAGAAGACTCCATTCGCGAGTACTTAAAAGCTTTGAACCTACCGTCCCTCTCACCCGATCAAAAGGAAACCCTAAACCTCCCATTTTCTCTTAGAGAAGTGCAACAAGTTATCAAGAATTCTAAATCATTTAAATCACCTGGGCCAGATGGCTTCCCAGTGCATTTCTACAAAACCTATATCCAAGAACTCTCCCCCCTGCTTCTTAGACTCTTCAACTTGGCTAGGAAGGAAGGTAAATTTAAGAGTGAATTTCTTGAAGCCACTATTGTAACTATATTGAAACCTAATAAGGACCCCTCTCTTTGTGCCAGCTACAGGCCAATCTCACTAATCAATACTGATATTAAGTTCTTCTCAAAAATTTTAGCTAATCGTATTGCCAACCTTCTCCCCTATTTAATCAACCCAGACCAGGTAGGATTTATCCCCAAAAGAGAGGGACCAGATAATACTAGAAGACTCTTGAATGTGATGACTCTGTCGTCTAGCCTCAACAAACCTTTGGCGATCATATCGTTAGATGCAGAAAAGGCCTTTGATCGGGTGAGATGGCGCTATCTGTGGGAAGTACTAGACACCTTTCAACTTCCGAGCTCCCTCATGGGAGCAATCAAAGCCTTATACTCTACCCCCTCTGCCTCGGTAAAGGGACTCGGTTTCCAAACTCCCCCTTTCCAAATTTCCAACGGGACTAGACAGGGCTGCCCCCTATCACCCCTGCTCTTCGCGCTGGCCATCGAGCCGTTGGCAGAACAAATTAGACTTGACCCGCACATGAGTGGGATTACCCTATGTGGTACCAAACATAATATAGCCTTATTTGCTGATGACATTACCCTTTTCTCCTCCGATCTCACGACCACCCTCCCTAGACTTTTACGGATAGTCAGGGAATTTAGTGCCCATTCGCACTACAAACTAAATACTCCTAAAACTGAGATTTACACCCAAGGCTACCAGAACTCGACTATGGCCCCTCTAAAATCCAAATATCCGTTCAGATGGTCGGAAACTTCAGTGACCCATCTGGGAGTTAAACTGTCCAACGACTTCCCCCGGATTATCAGGGATAATTACCTCCCCTTACTGTCGGAGCTTCGCTCCCTCAGTGGGAGTTGGAACCTCTCGCAGGTCTCATGGCTGGGACGGATCGCAGCTTTAAAGATGTCTTTTCTACCTCGTCTCACATACTTATTCCGCTGTCTGCCAATCAGAGTTCCCAGACATATTCTATTACAATTTCAAAGCGAGTTCACTAAACATATATGGCAGAACAAACCCCAGAGAGTGGCGCAGAGAGTTCTGCAGCTGCCTAGGTCAAAAGGAGGTTTGGGCTCTCCCTCGATAGTGCGTTACTACGAGGGAGCCATGCTCACCCACATCTCTCAATGGGGAGTCATGCAGTCTTCCTCCAAATGGCACTCCATTGAACAGGCCTCATTACCCTACAACTTAACATTGCGTGACCTGATTTGGACGCCTACACATTGTCGTAGGGAACTATCCCTGTTAAATCCCATCGTCCAGGAATGCCTGCAATTTTGGGATAAAATCCGCCACTCTAGACAAATTGCCCCTCACCCCTCCCCCATAACCTCCTTGTCCGGCCTATTGGTAGGCCTACAGGATGCCCATCCACGGAAATGGACCCAAATCGGAATAAAGGTGGTCTCGGACCTCTGGCTTCCACCACCGGAGTGTGGATTTAAATCTGTGTCGCAGTTGGGAGCTGAGGTGACCATACCCCATATCCTGAAATTTTAATATTATCGTATTAAAAGCTTCCTGACCTCCTGGGGCTTTAAGCCTCAGTTAAACCACCCATTAACCCCGTGGGAGACCACTTGGAACCAAGGAAAGAGGCTTTATAGGCCACTCTCCAGACATTATACCCTGTTGGACTCTGATCTAAACTCAGACTTGGCTCCCCACCTTTTAAAGTGGGGAACCCTGCTAGACAAATCACTCACAATAGATGATTGGGAAAAAGCGCTTGAACGAACCAAAAAAGCCATACACTGCACCACCCTATTTGAAACTTATTATAAGTTGGTGGCTCATTGGTATTACGTGCCCTCCAGGCTAGTTAAAATATTCCCTAGCACATCTCCGTATTGTTGGAGGGGTTGTGGTCAGAGAGGGGACTCTCTACACATTTGGTGGGAATGTCCTAAAATACGCCCCTTATGGACAAAATGTTTTAGAGTCCTTCCCAAATTGGGAATCTCCTTACGTAGCTCTCCCGCAGTTGCCCTGCTACACATAGGTACTCACTCTATCCCCAAGCATCACGCTTACATAAGTATATACCTTTTCATGTCCATCAAACATCTGATAGCCTGTGACTGGAAATCAGAGTCCCCACCTAGCTGGACGAGAGTTTGCTCCTATATGGCTTACTTATACAATATGGAAAAAAGCATATTTTATAATCTAGGCAATTCTGACCTATTTGAGCTTACATGAGCCGACTGGAAAGACATCTATGACACAACCTGGAGACCTAATGTTCTTTCTCCCTCTTAGCCCTCTTGGGCGGGATAGGAGATCTGACTTAGGGATAGACCCGACTGGACCCAGATGGCTTTTTTTTTTAAACACCCACTTCTCACTGACGACATACTCCTCAACTCTCTTCCTCCCCCCCCCTCTTCTCACTTCTAGACTTCTATCCTTTCCCCCCTTATCCGGGCCAAGAGACCCTTGGGTCTCCCCCATTCGTGCTACAAGGTACCAATATGTACTTTAACTAATCTCTATATTAACGGAATTTCCTTGAACAATATACTAGTCATCTTACAATGTGTGTCTATAGACTGTTTAGAGGACGAGATGTGTCCTCGCATTACTAAATTTGTTTCTGTTTTGTTTCTCTCTTATTATTCGCATACTCTTACTTGTAAACATGATAAGACCAATAAAGCTCTTTTGAAAACTAAAAAAAAAAAAAATAGTTTAAAGACATGCAAATAAAAAAGACATGCAAATAAAACAATAATGACAATAAATAAATTAAAACATTACACTTAATCCACAACAGAAATGGCCTCCAATATGCACTTTGTTTGTAACATGACCTTGATTTTATTTTAAATAAGTATCTCAAATAACATGTTAGTAATATGTTGACTAAAATATATAAAAAAAAGTGCAGGTTTAGTTTGGTACACTGCTCTGACTCTGTATTGATATGCTCTGCACAAAGCATTCGGCTAGATTACGAGTTTTGCGTTAGAGGCTATGCGGTGCTAACAAGCAGTTTTCTCTCACCACTTACTTACCTGCAGCGCTGGTATTATGAGTTTTTACAAACCCGGCGTTAAAAGGCAAGAAGTGAGCAATGAGCAAAATTGTGCTCCTTACCGCACTTCAATACCAGCGCTGCTTAAGTCAGCGGTGAGCTGATCGTACGTGATCCTGCACGATTTCCCCATAGGAATCAACGGGGAGAGCCGGCTGAGAAAAAGTCTAACACCTGCAAAAAAGCAGCGTAAAACTCCTTAACTCAGTACAATTGATTCCTATGGGGAAATACAATTTATGTTTACACCTAACACCCTAACATAAACCCCGAGTCACCCCTAATCTTACACTTATTAACCCCTAATCTGCTGCCCCCGACATCGCCGACACCTACATTATACTTATAAACCCCTAATCTGCCGCTCCGGACACCACCATCACCTACATTATATGTATTAACCCCTAATCTGCTGCCCCCTACAGCCAATAGAATGCAAGCTCAATCCTATTGACTGATTGCAATCGAAATCTAAGAGACGCCATCTTGGATGACGTCACTTAAAGAAACCGTCATTCAGTAAGAATACTTCGTTTGAAGAGGATGCTTTGCGTCGGATGTCTTGAAGATGGACCCGCTCCGCGTCGGTTGGATGAAGATAGAAGATGCCGTCTGGATGAAGATTTCTGCCCGTCTGGAGGACCACTTCGCCCGACTTGGATGAAGACTTCTCCCGGCTTCGTTGAG
This sequence comes from Bombina bombina, assembly GCF_027579735.1. NCBI lineage: Eukaryota > Metazoa > Chordata > Amphibia > Anura > Bombinatoridae > Bombina > Bombina bombina. Next base: position 230,156,125 of record NC_069507.1, on the reverse strand, counting down.
GACTTTGGCCCGGTTGGATGAAGACTTCTGCCGCTTCCTTGAGGATGGATGTCTGGTCTTCAGAACAGTAAGCCGATCTTCAGGGGGTTAGTGTTAGTTTTTTTTAAGGGTATATTGGGTGGGTTTTTAGATTAGGGTTTGGGCCGCAAAAGAGCTAACTTGCCTTTTAAGGGCAATGCCAATCCAAATGCCCTTTTCAGGGAAATGGAGAGCTTAGGTTTTTTTACATAGTATTTTATTTGGGGGGTTGGTTGTGTGGGTGGTGGGTTTTACTGTTAGGGGGGTTGTTTGTATTTTTTTTTTACAGGTAAAAGAACTGATTTCTTTGGGGCAATGCCCCTCAAAAGGTGCTCATAATACCAGCGCTATGGAAGTCCCATAGAAAAAAGATGTTTTCTTGGCACAGGATGGCAGGATGCATACTGTAAAAAAATTATCATAAAGCAGCTTTCTCATTATAATTTATATGTGAAACAACCTCAAGTAAGACCTTATTAAATATTAACTAAAATAAATTATGATCTGTAGTTAGTAACATCTCTATGATCTCTAAGAATAAGAATTTATCAGTTGTTACCTAATGGGGAAATATATACAATAAAGGGACAGTAGGTCAAGTTCAACAACAGCAGTGGAGCACTTGTTTGGAAACGGTTATTTATTTCACTGTTCAATTTCGAAATCTATCTACATGCTGCAAAATAAAAAAGGAATGAATCATTCCTTTTTTATTTTGCAGCATGTTAGATAGATTTAGAAGTTGATATTACTATTAGTAGATACTACTGTAATGCTTAGCTAAAGCTAGCTAACTATCGGCCAGATTACGAGTTTTGCGTTATGAGCGGCTCGGTAATAACTTGCAAGTTATTTCCACCGCTCACCTTTAATAGCGCTGCTATTACAGGTTTTCAAAAAACCTGCGTTAGCGGGCAATATGGTTGCGTTGAGCTCCATACCGCACACAAATACCAGCGCTGCTTTGAGCTGGTTTTACGTGCTCGTGCACGATTTCCCCATAGACATCAATGGGGAGAGCCGGCTAATAAAAGCCTAACACCTGCAATAAAGGAGTGTAAAGCTCCGTAACGCAGCCCCATTGATTTCTATGGGGAAAGAAAAGTTACGTTTAAACCTAACACCCTAATATAAACCCCGAGTCTAAACACCCCTAATCTGCCACCCCGACATCGCCAACACCAAATTTACCTGTAAAATGAAACCTAACCTGAGTTACACTAACACCTAACATTACACTAAAATTAAACAAATTACATTAATTAAATACAAATAATTACATTACAAAAAAAAAATAAACACTAAATTACACAAAATAAAAAAGAAATGATCAAATATGTAAACTAATTACACCTAATCTAATAGCCCTATAAAAATAACCCCCCCCCAAATAAAAAAAAACCTAGCCTAAACTAAACTGCCAATAGCCCTTAAAAGGGCCTTTTGCGGGGCATTGCCCCAAAGAAATCAGCTCTTTAACCTGTAAAAAAATTACAAACAGCCCCACAACAGTAAAACCCAGCACCCACACAACCAAACCCCCCAAATAAAATTGTATCTAAAAAACCTAAGCTTCATTGAGGACTTCTGCCCGCTTGGATGAAGACTTCTCCCGGCTGGATGAGGATGGATGTCCGGTCTTCAAAAACTGTAAGTGGATCTTAGTGTTATGCACGGAGTATCCTCTTCATAATGTCCCAGCCGTACACTGAAGGTTCCATTTAAGAGACGTCATCCAAGATGGCGTCCCTTGAATTCCGATTGGCTGATAGAATTCTATCAGACAATCGGAATTAAAGGGTAAATTGGAATAGCCAATAGAATGCGAGCTCAATCCTGTTGGCCAATAGGATTTTTTACCCTTTAATTCCGATTGGCTGATAGAATTCTATCAGCCAATCGGAATTCAAGGGATGCCATCTTGGATGACGTCATTTAAAGGAACCTTCATTCTTTAAGAGGGATCAAAAGAAGAGGATGCTCCACGCCGGATGTCTTGAAGATGGAGCTGCTCCGCGTTGGAAGGATGAAGATAGAAGATGCCATCTGAATGAAGACTTCTGCCCGCCTGGAGGACGACTTCTTGCCGCTTGGATGAAGACTTCTCCCAGCTGGATGAGGATGAATGTCCGGTGGATCTTCGGGGGTTAGTATTAGGTTTTATTAAGGGTTTATTGGGTGGGTTTTATTTTTAGATTAGGGTTTTGGACAACAAAAAAGAGCTAAATGCCCTTTTAAGGGTAATGCCCATCCAAATGCCCTTTTCAGGGCAATGGGGAGCTTAGGTTTTTTAGATAGGATTTTATTTGGGGGGTTTGGTTGTGTGGGTGGTGGGTTTTACTGTTGGTGGGTTGTTTGTATTTTTTTTACAGGTAAAAGAGCTGAATTCTTTGGGGCAATGCCCTGCAAAAGGCCCTTTTAAGGGCTATTGGCAGTTTAGTTTAGGCTAGGGTTTTTTTTATTTCGGGGGGACTTTTTTTATTTTGATAGGGCTATTAGATTAGGTGTAATTAGTTTAAATATTTGATAATTTCTATTTTATTTTGTGTAATTTAGTGTTTATTTTGTTTTTGTAATTTAGTTAATTGTATTTAATTAATGTAATTTATTTCATTTTAGTGTAATGTTAGGTGTTAGTGTGAGGCAGGTTAGGTTTTATTTTACAGGTAAATTTGTATTTATTTTAACTAGATAGTTAGTAAATAGTTAATAGCTATTTACTACCTAGTCTACCTAGTTAAAATAAATACAAACTTAGCTGTTAAATAAAAATAAAACCTAAGATAGCTACAATGTAACTATTAGTTACATTGTAGCTAGCTTAGGGTTTATTTTATAGGTAAGTATTTAGTTTTAAATAGGAATTAGTTAATTAATGATAGTAATTTTTATTTAGATTTATTTATTTTAATTATATTACAGTTAGGGGTGTTAGGGTTAGACTTAGGGTTAGGTTTAGGGGTGGGGGTGGCAGATTAGGGTTAATAATATTTAACTAGTGTTTGCGATGCGGGAGTGCGGCAGTTTAGGGGTTAATATGTTTATTATAGTGGCGGCGATGTCCGGAGAGGCAGATTAGGGGTTAATATTTTTATTACAGTTTGTGATGCGGGAGGGCCTCGGTTTAGGGGTTAATAGGTAGTTTATGGGTGATAGTGTACTTTGTAACACTTTAGTTATGAGTTTTATGCACAGCTTTGTAGCGCAAAGCCCATAACTACTGACTTTAGATGGCGGTACGAATCTTGTCGGTATAGGCTGTACCGCTCACTTTTTGTTAAAGGACTTTTTGAAAGGTGCAGTAGTTACGTTGTGTTACGGCCAAAAAAGTGTGCAGTACAGCTATACCTGCTAGACTTGTAATAGCAGTGGTAGTGAAAAAGCAGTGCTATGAGCCATAACGCAAAACTCGTAATCTAGCCGTATGATAATAACTAAATATTATAATTCCTTATTTCCAATTCCTTCCAATTCCATTTCCCACCCATGGGCTATCCTGTATCTGTCTTCAGCTACATCCAAATATGACTGAATTTACTTTGCTTATGTTAAGCATTTTCAGCAGGTACTGATGGATGGTGTAGGTGATGGTGTTTTTGTTATCATTTAGGCACCATTTTAATATTTATCAACCTGGTTTAAAAAGCTGCCATGTAATTTAATGGTTTATGTTACATTATGAATGGCAGGTTGGCAGTGGAAGGTTGTATGCGCCGGGTTCCTATTAATTTTTTCAATGGTAGGGTAGCTGAAAAAACATGATCATTTACACACACTACAGCTTGCTAATGCTTGCCTTACTTAGCTGCCCTTCCTATGCCTAATATCATTCATTAATTCATAATAAAATAAATAACAAATATTTATTTCCATGCCATTGCCAATGCCAGGCCAGCAGCCAAATGGATACCTAAATAGCTGTTGCAGCCTCAGGACATCCTGTCCGATGACGGCACAACACACACAGTCCAGGACTCACGGCCCTCATTCTTCTAATCCTCCTCAGTGAAGTCCTCTGTACTCAGTGTACTAGACACTGTCTCACACTTGCCGGACACTGGACACCAAAATCCTCGTCCTCTCTCTGAGTGACACTGTGTGACAGACCGACTCACTCCCACATGGCTCCTGGTTCGTCGCAGCAGCTCCCTCCTGTTAACTGCTGTGTCTTCCTGCTAATGCGATGTCACTCAGCCGAGTCAGCCAAGACCAGCAGGCACGCCTCCCCTGCAGCGCTGATGCTGCTGATTGGCTGTAGATTTAGCTCCATCAAAGAGGCGGTTTTGAGAACCTCTTCTATTGGAGTGTGTATGGTGCGCAGTGAGCCACCACTGGGTGGCGCTAGCTCATAGTGAGCTAAGAAGCGTATTCAGCATCCATGTTGCACAATGAATGGAGGGCAGCGGAACAGCTCACTGCCTCCTTATTGCGCAACAGTCATGAATGCTGATTTTTTTTTAAATTATATATTGTGATGGTAATCACATCGGGTTGCTCCGGTGATTTGCCTCCTATTACTGCATGTCACTGAATAGATAAGGTAACCCCACACTGGCGAGGGGGGATAAATCAACACTTTAAACAAGTTAGAAATGACATGGATAGCCTTGTACCAAAAGAACTCAACAAAGATTTTGAAGTTTGTCATTTTCTGTAAAACTTTAGTGCACATTAATATGAATAGATATGAATGAGATATTAGCCAGGACCAATCTTACCATGTGCAATTTGCAGTACTTGTACCTCTTCCTCAACTTCTTAGGAACTTATTTTTACATTACTTATTTTTACATTTTGTGAATAATTTTTAGTATATTATTCTATTTTATTCTATTTTATTACAAACAAGATTTCTATTTACCATATAACTATATATGTATAGTGCAATATTAACTATAATATACTCCCATGTTTTGAGAGGTATACTTATATAAATACAGGTGGCCCTCGTTTACGCCAGTTCAATTTGCACCGTTTCAGAATAACAACCTTTTTTTTCAGTCATGTGACTGCTATTGAAAATCTTTGGAAAGCAGTGCACTAATTAAAACAGCCAGTAGGTGGAGCTGTCCGCTTGTTTTGCAGAAAAGTTATGCAACTTAATAGACTGATCTATATACACACAGCAGACATTAGCTATCGAGCAACAAGATTTAGCAGCCACTTCCCTATTATCTTCCTGTCCAGCTGCTTGAGGTGAGGGTGCCTAACTGCTTATTAATCACTGCAGATTGAAATGCATAGAATATCTTCTAGAACTGATAGAGTTTATATTAAAGCATAATTATTTTAGGTATTTGGATAACTACTATATACAGACAAAAGGTACTGCCATGGGGACCAGGTTTGCTCCCAGTTTTGCTGTCAGGGTGCCAGGAATCAGGCTGAGACGAGAAGTGCAAAAAATAATCACACCTTTATTAATAGCAAAAAAATAATAAAAAGTCCACAAGTCAAATAACAAGCCAGGAATCAAAACCAGAGCTGGTAGTCAGACGAGCCGAGTCAGGAGCCAAAGCGAATAGTCAGACGAGCCGGAATCAGGAACAAGGAAAACAGCAGAGTCAGGAACAAGCCAGGGATCAGGAACCAGGAAGGACGTCAGGCAGCTAGGTAATACACAGGAACTCTCACAAACAGGTCTGAGACAACGCAAAGGCAAAGCATACTGAACAGAGGCCCTCTTAATAATAAGTGATGACATCACAATTCTGAGACTGCATCCTGTCTCACAAGGATGATGCACACCAGTCTGGCCATAAAAGGAAGTACAGCAATTGAGCAGCACCCCCCACAATGCATCATAGTCAGGAATCCTCAGCAATGTATAGAACAGCTGCCAGGCAAATACTGTGCTCGTGACGACCGTGGAAATCTGCCCAATTCCACTATGACAATATGAAACATGGAAATGTCCACAGCACAATTTACTTAAAAAGTATCTTTATTGACAAAAGATAGAGCGACGTTTCGTGACTGCTGTCACTTAATCATGCTATACATACAATACTCAGAGGTGATCCTTTTAAACTAGTTTGCTTGGCGCCAATACTTTTTACACTTGAGCGCCACCTGCTGCACAAAACATATTGCTCTTTAAACATCCAAAATTTATACAATTTGCAACAAGACACTTTTTGTTAAAGATACATAGTTTAAACATTTTTACAGCAAGAAAATACTATCTCTACAATATCTGAAGCAGTTATAACCTACCCTGATAACAGCACTACATATCTATACATTATTATAAATAGATTTAATGAGACCTATTTTTCACCAAAAAACTGACCAATCGAAATCCCTATTCATGCCATAAGGTACTAATGAACCCAATTTATGAATCCAATGCATTTCTTTTTGTTTTAACATTTTCTCACGGTCACCACCCATTCTCTGCGGGCCCACATAATCAATGACCTGCCACCGGAGCTGGCTGATACTGTGGCCTTTCTCCAAAAAATGATTGGAGACTGGTGCCTCCCTGTTCCCACATCTAATATTATATTAATAATATCGCCTGCAAAAAGAGCTAAAAGAAAGGAAGCGGACAAAATTTGTTCGGGATGAACAAGATTACTCACAAGGCTGGGTCTACAGATGGCGACAGGGTCCCCATGGCAACCGGGGTAAACAGACCAGAGGCAGACGTACGACCAATCAGCAGCACAAGAAATCCGCACGTGATACGGAAGGCGACTCGACGGATGTGACGTCAAGTTCCACGAGTCTGAGCGAAAGCGATACAAGCGGAGAGCAGGGAGAAAGCACCGCAAGAAAGGCACCGGTCAGAAAATCCAACCGGAGGGGCGGAGGACATCAGAGGAATCGACAGTAGTAAATATATCCGGTGTCACGTTGGATGATGGTGAGCTTGCACTCCTCAATAGAGGACTTTCGTTTTGCCCAAGTAAGCAGACTGACTTTTTTGAGATAAACAAAGATCTGAATAGGTTCTATAGGAACATTAAATTGAGAGTACAATTTGGTGATGTGAGTGCCAAGCATAATACCCCCGGTAAAGACTCTGGGAATTGGACTCTAAAAAAGTTGGGTCTATGGAAAAAAGTAATTATACACCATTAGTCCATAACGATAGTGTCAATACGTTTATACAACTAGTAAATTTAGACGTGAATAAATTACAACAGCAGGTTCTCAGAGATGGTAAGAAGGTAAAAAGTAATGTGAGCAATGTTGAAAAGAAAGCAATACAGTCCTTTCAGGGTAAATTGAATAATGTTATTCTGAAGGCAGCCGATAAGGGGGGTGCATCTGTGGTTATTGATAAACAGTACTACATTGGGGAAATTAGACAACAACTAGATGACCCTGAAACATATAAGAAATTGTCATGCAATCCTGTTCACAGGATACAAAAAGAATTATTGGCCTGCCTGGAGAGGGCAGTAAAGGTTGGGGTGATTGACCTAAAGTTGAAAGATTTTTTATACAATAAGTCACCAAGAACACCAATTTTTTATACTATACCAAAGATTCACAAAAACCTTGCTGCCCCTCCAGGCAGGCCAATCATTTCCAGCATAGATTCTGCCTTTTCTAATGTATCTATTTTCATTGATAAATTGTTGCAGCCTGAGGTCGTAAAATGTAGTTCATACATCAAAGACACAGGTGATTTTTTGCAAAAAGTGAGGGAATTGCATTTACCCAGTGACCGTTTTGTACTGTATACATTAGATGTTGAAAGCCTCTATACCTGTATAAAGCATGAAACAGGTATGGGGGTGATTAAGAAAATTTTGCATGTGAATGGGGGTTACACCCCACAACAAAATGCTTTTATAGAAGAATTATTGGGCTTGATTCTACACTGGAATTATTTTATGTTTCAGGATGATTGGTTTATACAGATAAGAGGAACTGCCATGGGGTCCAACGTGGCCCCATCATACGCCAATTTGTTTATGAGCATGATTGAGGAGAATATAGTTTATGACAATAAATGGTTTAAAGACTATGGAGGAGCCTGGTGGCGCTTCATAGACGATATATTTGGCGTATGGTGGGGCCCCGTGGACTCCCTGGTTCAATTTGTAACTGACCTAAATTCTTCTGTGAGAAATTTAGAATTTACACTGAATTTCAGTGAGGAGAGTATCATGTTTTTGGACACTAAAGTGTATAAGAAAGGTCTTAGATTAGAATTTGATCTATATTCAAAAGAAACAGATAGGAATACATTGCTAGAGTTTGATAGTTTCCATCCTCGTCATTTGGTAGAATCCTTACCCAAGAGTCAATTGATGAGAGTCCACCGTATTGTGTCTGAGTCAGATAATCTCAATAAAAGGATTAATGAAATGCAAGAAAAATTCCGTAATAGAGGTTACCCTCAGCACGTATTAGATAGATGTAGTAATAATCTTACCACTAATAAAGATCATAAGGATAAGAATAAGAGAATGATCTTTACATCACAGTTTAGTGCCCATGGGAGACAAATAGCTAAAATCATTAACAAGCATTGGCCTATATTACATAGGTGTAACAATGATATTATTGAATTTAAAGAGAGACCTATTATGGCCTATAAAAGGGTAAAGAACTTGAGGGACTATTTTGTGAAGTCTGATATAGGACCAGCTAAGCATCTACAACAGAGCCATTTAACAAAGAAGAATGTAGGATGTTATCCTTGCTTAGGATGCATTAGTTGTAATTCTGTAATAAGGGGCAAAGAGTTTGTCCACCCTAGAAGTGGTAAACGGTATACTATTAGGAATTTTTTTACTTGCGACACTACACATGCAATCTATCTAATTAAGTGTCCGTGTTCCCTCATCTATATTGGAGAAACGGTAAGAAAAGTGAAAGATAGGCTTAGCCAGCACCGCTCCAATATTAGATGTGGGAACAGGGAGGCACCAGTCTCCAATCATTTTTTGGAGAAAGGCCACAGTATCAGCCAGCTCCGGTGGCAGGTCATTGATTATGTGGGCCCGCAGAGAATGGGTGGTGACCGTGAGAAAATGTTAAAACAAAAAGAAATGCATTGGATTCATAAATTGGGTTCATTAGTACCTTATGGCATGAATAGGGATTTCGATTGGTCAGTTTTTTGGTGAAAAATAGGTCTCATTAAATCTATTTATAATAATGTATAGATATGTAGTGCTGTTATCAGGGTAGGTTATAACTGCTTCAGATATTGTAGAGATAGTATTTTCTTGCTGTAAAAATGTTTAAACTATGTATCTTTAACAAAAAGTGTCTTGTTGCAAATTGTATAAATTTTGGATGTTTAAAGAGCAATATGTTTTGTGCAGCAGGTGGCGCTCAAGTGTAAAAAGTATTGGCGCCAAGCAAACTAGTTTAAAAGGATCACCTCTGAGTATTGTATGTATAGCATGATTAAGTGACAGCAGTCACGAAATGTCGCTCTATCTTTTGTCAATAAAGATACTTTTTAAGTAAATTGTGCTGTGGACATTTCCATGTTTCATATTATCATAGTCAGGAAGAGAGGTGAGTAAAATGGCTGCCAGCAGCACATGGCAAACACAACAGGGAAAAAACCCTGACAGTACCCTCCCCTCAACGACACCTCCCCTGCGGGAGGACAAAAGGCTTATTGGGGAAACGGGCATGGAAAGCATGGAGGAGGGTGGGAGCATGAACATCAGAGGAGGGAACCCAAGAACACTCCTCCGGACCGTAGCCTCTCCAGTGAACCAAATACTGTACACGGCCCCCGGACATACGAGAGTCAATAATGCTGCTGACCTCATACTCCTCATGGTTGTCAACAAAGATAGGACGAGGACAACTCAACACAGTGGTAAACCGATTACAAACCAATGGTTTCAAGAGGGAGACATGAAAAACATTGGAGATGCGCATAGCAGGAGGAAGGTCAAGAGCGTAGGCCACAGGATTAACCGTTGGAGTATTCGAAAGGACCAACATAACAGGGAGCCAATTTATTGGAAGGCACATGAAGGTTCAAGTTGCGGGAGGACAGCCAAACTCTCTCACCAACCTGGTAGGAAGGTGCAGGCAGACGCCTACGATCACCCTGGAACTTTTGGCGCTGCATAGAACGATGAAGGCAATCCTGAATCTGCACCCACGTGGAACGGAGTTGCCAGAGATGCTCCTCCAAAGCCGGAAAACTCTGAGAAATGAATGAATCGGGCAACAAGGATGGTTGAAACCCATAATTCGCCATGAACGGGGATATCTTGGAGGAAGCATTAATAGCACTATTACGAGCAAACTCTGCCCAAGGTAACAGTTCAGACCAATTATTGTGGTGATCTGTGACATAGCCACGGAGGAACTGTTCCAGAGCTTGATTAGACCATTCCGCAGCCTCATTGGATTGAGGGTGATATGCAGAGGAGAAGGAAAGCTGGATCCCCATTTGAGCACAAAAGGAATGCCAAAATCTGGAGACAAACTGGCTACCCGGTCCAACACTATCTCCTTGGGTAACCCATGTAAACGGAAGACCTCCTGGGCAAAAATTGAAGCAAGCTTCTGAGCGGTAGGCAGCTTCATCAAGGGAATGCAATGTGACATTTTAGAAAAACGGTCAACCACCATAAGGATAACAGTATTGCCATTGGAAATAGGGAGCTCAACAATGAAGTCCATGGAAAGATGTGTCCAAGGATGCTCAACATTACCAATAGGTTGAAGAAGACCCACAGGAAGACATTGAGGAGTCTTATTCTGTGCACAAACTGAGCAGGAGGCAACATATGCAGCAACATCAGAACGAAGACCTGGCCACTAGAATTGTTGAGTGACAGACCAAATCATTTGGTTCTTGCCTGGGTGACCTGCGGCTTTAGGATAGTGGTAAGTGTGCAAAAGTTTAGTTCAAAGATTCTCAGGAACAAAACACTTACCACTAGGTTTCTCAGGAGGTGCATTGGTTTGTGCAGCCAGGATCTCCTCCCCCAAGGGTGAAGTCAAATTAGTACTTATGGTAGCCAAAATATGGTCAGGAGGTATAACAGGAGTAGGTACAGACTCCTCCTTGGACAGAGGTGAAAATTGTCGAGAGAGGGCATCAGCCCTAACATTCTTACTACCAGGCAGGTAGGAGACCACATAATTAAACCGAGGCAAAAATAGCACCCATCTGGCCTGTTGGGGAGACAAACGTTTTGCTTCAGATAGATAAGTTAAATTCTTGTGGTCAGTCAGAATGAGCACTGGCATGCTAGTACCCTCGAGAAGATGCCTCCATTCCTTAAGTGCCAAAATTATGGCCAGTAATTCCCTGTCCCCAATTTCATAATTGCACTCCGCTGGAGACAATTTCTTAGAGAAGAAACCACACGGATGCAAGGAACCATCAGGCGTAGGACGTTGAGACAAGAGGGCACCTACTCCAGTCTCAGATGCATCGACCTCAAGAACGAAAGGCAGGACAGGGTTAGGATGAGCCAGAACTGGAGCGACAGCAAAGGCAGTCTTAAGACTATCAAAGGCCTTAATGGCAGTAGGTGACCAATGGAGTGGATCATTCTCTTTACAGGTCATGTCTGTGATAGGTCTGACCAAGGAAGAAAAGTTTTAATAAACTTTCTATAGTAATTGGCGAACCCCAAAAAACATTGAATAGACCGAAGACCAACTGGGTGAGGCCACTGCAGAACTGCAGATAACTTGTCAGGATCCATGGAGAACCCTGCAACAGAGATAACATAACCTAGGAAGGTTACTTGAGACTGATGGAACTCACATTTCACGAGTTTACAAAACAGGCCATTCTCACGTAGTCTCTGAAGAACCCGTGTAACATCAGAACGATGAGCCTCAAGTGTGGGTGAGAGTATGAGAATGTCGTCTAAGTACACCACAACATACTGTTGCAACATATCTCGTAGGACATCATTAATAAATTCCTGAAAAACAGCAGGAGCATTACATAGGCCAAAGGGCCCGCTCCTGGTGTTAAAATCTGTCCATTCATGGCCCTCCTTAATCCTAACGAGATTGTACGCTCCTCTCAAATCAAGTTTAGTAAAGACCGTAGCTCCCTTGAGGTGGTCAAAGAGTTCCGTAATAAGCGGAATAGGGTAAACATTCTTAATGGTAAGACGATTAAGACCCCTATAATCGATACATGGTCTTAACTCGCCACCCTTTTTCTTCACAAAGAAGAAGCCAGCCCCTGCAGGAGAGCAGTATTTGCGGATGATCCCCCGCGACAGAGCATTGGCAACATACTCCTCCATAGCACAATTCTCTGCAACAGACAGAGGGTACACCCGGCCCCGAGGAGGAATGGCTCCGGGTTTTAGGTCTATGGCACAATCGTAAGACCGGTGAGGAGGCAACGTACTGGCACACACCCTGTCAAACACATCTAGGAGTTCTCGGTACTCCTCTGGCAATTGAGAAACCGAAGAAGTGCACAAGATTTTAACTGGTTTCCGAAGACAAGTGGAAATATATTGTGGGGACCATGACAAAATTTCGGACCTGCGTCAGTCGAGACTGGGATTGTGCTTTTGGAGCCAGGGATAACCCAGAACAACCTGAAAATGCGGAGAGTTTATCACCTGGTACTGGAGGGTTTCAAAATGGAGAGCCCCAACAGCCATGGACAACGGAGCAGTTTGGTGAGTAACAAGTGCGGGCTGAAGGGGCCTGCCATCAATGGCCTCAATAGCAAGCGGAACGGACCGAGGCAAAACAGGAATGGAGTGCTTTGATACAAGAGCAATGTCAATGAAATAGCCCGCAGCACCGGAGTCAACAAGAGCCTGGGTGACTATGGAGGAGTCCACCCAGGAAAGAACAACCGTGACCAAAGGTTTCTCCTTAAGCGGTTCCGGGGACGAGGATAAACCACCCAAGGTCTGCCCCCGACAGGACCTTAGGTGTGAGCATTTCCCGGCCGTGTAGGTCAAGACTTCAAAAGGTGGCCCTGTAACCCACAATAGAGGCAGAGCCCCTCCCTCCTCCTAAAGGCCCTCTCCACCACGGAGAGATGTGTGAATCCCAGCTGCATCGGCTCAGCAGTACCTGGTGACTTGGGACCAGGAGGCATGGGAGGAGAGGGAGGCATGGGTGGGAACGAACATGTAGGAGACAACGGAACAGGAGGCTTCCGCAAGCGCTCCTTGAAAGAGGGCCTCTCTCTGAGTCTGATGGCAATTAGGATAAAAAAAGACACCAATGCCTCGAGATCCTCTGGTAAATCTCTGGCAGCAACTTCATCTTTAATCGCATCAGAGAGCCCATGAAAGAAGGCGGCAACAACGGCTTCATTGTTCCAACCTACCTCTGCGGCAAGCGTACGGAACTCAATAGCATACTGAGCAACAGATCTTGTACCTTGCTGAATGGACATGAGTCATTTAGCAGCAGAGGAGGAGCGAGCCGGAACATCAAATACCCTTCGAAAGGAGGCCACAAATTCAGAGTAATTTGAAATCACAGGTTTATTAGTCTCCCACAAGGGATTAGCCCAGGCAAGAGCTGTGTCAGAGAGTAACGAGATGAGAAATCCCACCTTAGCTCTGTCAGAGGGAAACGCCTGAGGTAACATCTCAAAGTAAATGCCCACCTGGTTCAAAAACCCTCTGCACTGAATAGGATCGCCTCCATATTGCTGAGGTAGAGGTGCAGAACCGGACATGCTCCTGGTAGGCATAGGTGCAGCAGTGGAAACAGGAGCAGCCATAACTTGCGGGACACTCTGGTCCAAATGTGCAGTGAGAGTCAGCAGGGTTTGCAGGGCTAGTGCAAATTGATCCAAGCGGTGATCCTGTTCATCCATCCTGGAAATGATGGCAGGTAAAGGTGGATTATTAGCACCATCAGGATTCATGGCCTTTGCGTAATCTAAGGGTGCCAGGAATCAGACTGAGACGAGAAGTGCAAAAATAATCACACCTTTATTAATAGCAAAAAAATAATAAAAAGTCCACAAGTCAAATAACAAGCCAAGAATCAAAGCCAGAGCTGGTAGTCAGACGAGCCGAGTCAGGAGCCAAAGCGAATAGTCAGGCGAGCCGGAATCAGGAACAAGGAAAACAGCAGAGTCAGGAACAAGCCAGGGATCAGGAACCAGGAAGGACGTCAGGCATCCAGGTAATACACAGGAACTCTCACAAACAGGTCTGAGACAACGCAAAGGCAAAGCATACTGAACAGAGGCCCTTTAAATAATAAGTGATGACATCACAATTCTGAGACTGCATCCTGTCTCACATGGATGATGCACACCAGTCTGGCCATGAAAGGAAGTGCAGGAATTGAGCAGCATCCCCCACAATGCACCATAGTCAGGAAGAGAGGTGAGTAAAATGGCTGCCAGCAGCACATGGCAAACATAACAGGGAAAAAACCCTGACATTCGCTAATATGTTTATGGGACGTTTTGAGGATATTTACACCTATTGCGATAACTGGGAGCATAACCTGGTCTTCTATGGCAGATACATAGATGATTTAATCATCATATGGAAAGGGTCTATAGATTCAGCCAAGGACTTTGCTCTAAAACTAAATACAAATTCATTTGGCTTCACTTTCACTCACAAAATACATCCAGACAAAATTTAATATTTGGGTATAGTCCTCACATGGGACTATCCTCATATGGTCCAATCAAAAACCTATTTTAAGTTAGTGGACAGCAATAATTTTTTAGACTACCGAAGTAATCATCTTTGTAGTTGGAAGAGGAACATACCATATAGCCAATTTAGGCACATAAAGCGCAATTGTTCACGCCTGGAAACATATGATGAACAGTCATTGGTTTTGAAAAAAAAGGGATATCCACTGTTACTCATAGAAGAAGGTTATTTTAGAACTAGAGAATTTGAGAGAAAGGATATTTTGAATCCCCCACCTCAAAATGGGTTTAATAATAACATCAATAAAAGGAAGAACACCTCATTTATTACCAATTACAACTCCAATTATAAAGCTATAAAGATAATACTTAATAAACACTGGTATCTTCTCAAAAATGATCCAATCCTTAAAGGAATATTAGATGATTCACCTAGTATAACTTTTAGGAGAGCACCTACTATCAAGCAAAAAGTAGCCCCTAGTAAGATAATAATGTCTAAAAGAGTACCTAGAATAGGAATTGCTGCTAATAATAGTTATATGAAAAAAGGATCCTTTAGATGTGGAAAAAAATGGTGTAATATGTGCAAATATGTTACTCACGGGACCACTAGTGTCATCTCTTCTACCTCAGGATATACATATCAACTTAGAGAAAGATTGGACTGTGGTTCCAATTATGTAATATATCTACATACCTGTGGATGTAGGGCCCAATATTTAGGTAGAACCATCAGAAAAGTTAGAAGCAGATGGGGAAAACACTATAGAAATGTAGTCAAAAAAAGTCCCAAACATAGACATCATACTCAATGTCATGTTGGTAATAAGTGTCAGTTTCGGATTACACCACTGGAAAGGATCCATTACAAACAAGGTACTAATAGGTTTAAAAACCTCTGTCAGAGAGAGAGCTACTGGATCTACAAATTTAACACACTGTATCCAGCAGGTCTAAATGAAAATATAGATATGTCTGCATTTTAAACATATATATATAAAATTTGATCTATATTTCATATTGTACATCCTGTTGAACATCTGTCATATCACTACCTCTTTTGCATGCAACAGTAAACATAGATAGGCCTATATATACATATATTTAGTACATTATAGATTCTATAAGCTTACCATAGGTTATCTACACCTCACTATTAAATATAAATTATCACAAATATAATAAATATTTTATTTTAATATTTATAAAGTATCAATTTTTCTCACATATTTATGTTAGGCACATTTATTATACAGGGAGTGCAGAATTATTAGGCAAATTAGTATTTTGACCACATCATCCTCTTTATGCATGTTGTATTACTCCAAGCTGTATAGGCTCGAAAGCCTACTACCAATTAAGCATATTAGGTGATGTGCATCTCTGTAATGAGAAGGGGTGTGGTCTAATGACATCAACACCCTATATCAGGTGTGCATAATTATTAGGCAACTTCCTTTCCTTTGGCAAAATGGGTCAAAAGAAGGACTTGACAGGCTCAGAAAAGTAAAAAATAGTGAGATATCTTGCAGAGGGATGCAGCACTCTTAAAATTGCAAAGCTTCTGAAGCGTGATCATCGAACAATCAAGCGTTTCATTCAAAATAGTCAACAAGGTCGCAAGAAGCGTGTGGAAAAACCAAGGCGCAAAATAACTGCCCATGAACTGAGAAAAGTCAAGCGTGCAGCTGCCAAGATGCCACTTGCCACCAGTTTGGCCATATTTCAGAGCTGCAACATCACTGGAGTGCCCAAAAGCACAAGGTGTGCAATACACAGAGACATGGCCAAGGTAAGAAAGGCTGAAAGACGACCACCACTGAACAAGACACACAAGCTTAAATGTCAAGACTGGGCCAAGAAATATCTCAAGACTGATTTTTCTAAGGTTTTATGGGCTGATGAAATGAGAGTGAGTCTTGATGGGCCAGATGGATGGGCCCGTGGCTGGATTGGTAAAGGGCAGAGAGCTCCAGTCCGACTCAGACGCCAGCAAGGTGGAGGTGGAGTACTGGTTTGGGCTGGTATCATCAAAGATGAGCTTGTGGGGCCTTTTCGGGTTGAGGATGGAGTCAAGCTCAACTCCCAGTCCTACTGCCAGTTTCTGGAAGACACCTTCTTCAAGCAGTGGTACAGGAAGAAGTCTGCATCCTTCAAGAAAAACATGATTTTCATGCAGGACAATGCTCCATCACACGCGTCCAAGTACTCCACAGCGTGGCTGGCAAGAAAGGGTATGAAAGAAGAAAATCTATGACATGGCCTCCTTGTTCACCTGATCTGAACCCCATTGAGAACCTGTGGTCCATCATCAAATGTGAGATTTACAAGGAGGGAAAACAGTACACCTCTCTGAACAGTGTCTGGGAGGCTGTGGTTGCTGCTGCACGCAATGTTGATGGTGAACAGATCAAAACACTGACAGAATCCATGGATGGCAGGCTTTTGAGTGTCCTTGCAAAGAAAGGTGGCTATATTGGTCACTGATTTGTTTTTGTTTTGTTTTTGAATTTCAGAAATGTATATTTGTGAATGTTGAGATGTTATATTGGTTTCACTGGTAAAAATAAATAATTGAAATGGGTATATATTTGTTTTTTGTTAAGTTGCCTAATAATTATGCACAGTAATAGTCACCTGCACACAAAGATATCCCCCTAAAATAGCTAAAACTAAAAACAAACTAAAAACTACTTCCAAAAATATTCAGCTTTGATATTAATGAGATTTTGGGTTCATTGAGAACATGGTTGTCGTTCAATAATAAAATTAATCCTCAAAAATACAACTTGCCTAATAATTCTGCACTCCCTGTATGGTACCAGTATTTAGATTACAGGAAGATTCAAATCTGACCATACCTATGTATGTATGTTTGTATGTATGTATGTATGTGTCTATGTATGTATGTATGTATGTGTCTATGTATGTATGTATGTATGTGTGTATGTATGTATGTATGTATGTGTCTATGTATGTATGTATGTGTCTATGTATGTATGTATGTATGTATGTATGGATAGGCAGGGCTAGTAGATGACAAAGACCAAAATATCACTTTATCACTTACACATATATTCACTATATGCTTTATTGAGTATTATTTATTACATTGGATATCATCAAAATTATTTATTAATTTTATAATTTAGGACAAATATTTTATTAGTCCTATAGATCAAAGTTAAGCAACATTAGGTATGTTTGTATTTAGTTTATATATTTTCCTATCATATTAGTTTAAAGTAATTGATTATATTATTATTATATGTACACTATTTCACTTACCGGCACATTTATAACACTTATTAAAAAAATAATAATAATAATAATTTCTGATATAACATATTTAGTTATATATATAGAGCTCTGTGTTCTATTCTTATTACCCACATATAAATTACAGGTATTATCAGTACAATCTAGGTAGTTTGCAACTATCATTTGGATATCATATTCGTTTGTGGACTCTACCCATGCACATTCTAGGCTAACTACGTAAGCATAGGAATCACGTGATGCATCAGTAATTCGACTACCTTAGCCCTGATAGGTTCCACGTTACTCCGGAATGAGTGACGTATACGGAAATATATTCCGACTTGAACTAAAACAATTCAGAACAAACTACACAATGCTCGTTTTAAAAGAAAAAGGTACTATTAGACATCTTATAAAAAAATTTATGATTGGAGGTAGTCACCGGAACAACATACTTATAATATGAATATTACTATATAAACTATCACATAACAATAATAGTGATCTATGTTTATAAAATATAAGTTCAAGTTATTTTGAACAGTTTAAAGATCACCTCTAAAATGGGCATTTATAAGGATCTTTTGATTCAAACATTATTAACTTAATCAGCACTTCATATTTATCTTTAAAAGTTATAACTTGTCAGTGAAAACATATTAGATCATTTTCAGTATTTAGATACCTAGTGGATTTATGTGATCCTATTTAGAAACATACAATATGGTATTGATATGACACTGATCACAAGATTTTTTAGATTTAGGTTTTTTAAAGTTATGTATATATATATATATATATATATATATATATTTATATATATATATATATATATATATATATATATATATATATATATATATGCATTGAAAAAAAAGTTCTTATATGAGTTGTTATTTATTTGTAAACCTGTGTCATTGTATTAGTATTTTTAATGAGATCAATTATGTGCATACACACCTGGATAGGTGTGTCGCCTGATAATGAATTAGGATTGGTTATGTGGATGTATTTAAGCCAGTACTCTCATTGTTTGAATAGAAGCCAGATGAAACAGACAGCAGTCTGAGAAATGCGTTGCTTATTGTGTTTTAACTTCAAGTGTCATATGGTTGACAGTTTCATTTGTATCTTGCCTTTAAATTGTTGTTTTTTATAACCTTATTTTGAGAGTCTGAGCTTATTTGGCCCTGTAAGACACTGGAGAAACCAGTATTCTTGCTGTGCCATTGAGTTGGGACACTGTGAGATCCCAGTCTGCCTGATTTAGCACAACTGAGTGCTGCTTCACTTGTGAGTATCATTTTAATTTTCACTTTATCCGTTTGCACCAACTGTATCACACTAGGAGGCGCCTTTGTTTTTGTGATCCATTTCACAGAGAAAACTTGTATCCAGATCCTATCTACCTGGCAAAGCAGCAGACTCCATCTTTTGAGTGTCTGCATTATATAGGACTATCATTATAGAACAAAGGGACTGATCCTCTTTGGAACATCGCTGAAGAGTGTGTCATATACAGATAAGAGCTTGTAGGACTTGATTGTGTCCATGTTTTAATTCATATGCTATTTAGATATTTATTTATGTTTTATTTGTATGCCATTTAGATATTTATTTGAATAACTGTAACATTGTATTGTATTTATTATACATTTATATTGATTTATTTTTATATTTAATTATTTAACTTTATAGTTTTAGGTTATATACATTATAAGCCTTATATTACAAATGTATTTGCATTTAGATTATCATATTCTTGAAATAAGTGATTAATAATTTCCTCCTTGTCTACAGTGTTTTGTGCCCCCTAGAGTTAACATAGTATTAGTGTTATAGATTTTTGCATAGAATAGGTGCAGACCCAATATTATCTAACATGCTAACAATGCAGAGAACTGATTGCTGAAAAATGATGCAGTCTGTTGTGTAATTATTTTATTAGGTGCTGTTAGCAAAAGTTTTTGTTCATTAAACTTAGTTTGATGATGATACAATCTATATTATTAGGTTTATAATGCTGTTCAGCATTTAAAGACTTAATTTCAAAGCTTTAAAAATAATGTATTAGGTGTTACTTATGAAAATTTTGAGAGGGGCCTGGAACCTAACTCCCTCACTTCCCATTGACTTACATTATAAACTGGGTTTCAATTTATAACGGTTTCGATTTACAACCATTCCTCCTGGAACCTAACTCCGGCGTAAACTGAGGGCTACCTGTAAATAGAAAGGTATAGGTAATATAAATGTGAATCTTTGTAGAATCCTTAACAATTATGTTCTAATAATGTATTTTAATGTAAGTAATTTTGTAAAACAGCAGTTTTAAATAACATATATATTGCATATTGTATTATGTTATGCCCCTTACCTGTTTCTAACATTTAATGTATGATAAATGGACTACACATATGGAGTCTTTTTAAATGGTGAAACTACAAAAATGGATGCTCCCAAAAGAACTACCAAAATTGCGGTTGTGCCTTTTCTTTTGAGGTCAACTGGAAGTGACATGATACGAAAACCAGAAGTGACACATCTACATACTCCGAGTGGCGGGAATTAGAAAAATGGAAGAAAGCGCAAAACCTAAACAACTAATAGTAGCCAAGTAACATACAACCAATAGGGTCTCAATAAAGGGGTTTAAAAGCTCGGCAAGGAAGGAGATTAAGTTATATCCTTGACAAAGTGGAAGCGAAACAAGTGTCGGATTAACCTACTGGAACCCTATCACTGGCTTTACACAGTGACTTTGGGTAAAAATAAGGTGTTTTGGACCCTTTTGCTCTAGGTTTAAAATTGTGGTTAACTCACTATTATGCCCAATGTGTCGCCATTATTGTGCTAAAGTGTTGAGTTTGTTTTATATGTTTTAATAAAAGCAGATTTGAGGTTGGTTAGGTACCAAACACAGTGGCGTATTTAGGTTTTGTGCTGCCCTAGGCACTCAGAACCCTGCTGGGAGTAATGTGACTTTTTGCTCTGCTGCATTTCCAAATTAAATGTTCAGCCAGGGCTTGTAAAAAGCTTGCAAACACTCAGGTAGGTTGAATTAGCACATATGTACACAGTAATACTCATATATTATGTCAGACTACGGTGATACTAAGTACACCTCTTAGTAACATAATTTCCCTCTCTTATAGTTATGATTCAGGCAGAGTAATGCCCCTATAGAAAGCAGATAAATTGTGTTGTGCTTTATGCAGAGAGTAGACAGTGAATATAGCCTCACGTGATGGCATGATTCAGAAATAATGGTGGTAGTCAAACTCAAAGGGCAATAAAGTTTTATATTGAAAATTGAAATATTTTAATGTGTGAGACGAGTTGTGATCATGGCAGACAATAGATAAGTAAAAGTTAAGCGCTACAAGCAAGGGTGTGGGAGAGGACTATAATAAAAATACAATTTATACTGATATATATTAGAGGGTGTGTGTAAAGAATTCAATGGCCATGAAAATAGTGTCTAAACGTTAAAAATCAAGAGACAAGAGGGACTGTATTTATATCCAACATTAAAATAGTGTATACATAAACGACGACAATCTAAGGTGTATCTAAAAGAAAATATATACTGGATACAAGCAAGAAGTTGCGATTTATATTTAAGAATTGATTTATTTAAAACTAAATATTAAAACAATGTATCAAAGAAAGTACATATCTAAAACAAACGTATCTAAAATAGGCTGGGAAGCAGGGACGTCTCCCTTAAATGGTAATAATTGCCAAATGTAAATTAACTTTAAAAGATCAGAATTATTTAGTACTTGTGTTTATATAGTATAGGCAACAGTAGAGCAATATTATGTATCCTTGGATTTCCAGTTGCAAGTAAAAAAGACAAAGGTAACTGTCAGATGTAAAGCCGTACTGTATACGGCTTGGCGTTACCGGATGATACTGATTGCGCCTTTTTGTGTGGCTCCTGCATGACCGGTGTAACGTCACGTGTGTAAATAGCGTACGGAGTTCTCGTAGTAGCCCCTATTCCACAATATGTGTGGAAGTCTTGGGGGAGTGGAAAGATACTTTGCGGTCACAGAAAGTGACTTGTATTTTTCTTTGTGTGTTATAATGGGAAAAGATGATCCTCAAGGATTAGTTGTTTGTAGCTTGCAGGCTTTGCGGTCGCGATGTAGCGACTTGTAGCAAAGGATGTAGTTTATTTCTTTTGGTTGCTAGTAGCAACTAAGGAAACCTCGGGTGACAAAACTTGGCGGTCGTATTAAACGACTGAGACTGAAAGGCTGATCTTTGCGGTCGCTGATTGCGACTAGAGGATCTTTAGTTTAAGAGGCTTGGCGGTCGCTTAGTCGCAACTAGGAGATCCTTAGAAGTAATAAACAGTGCGGTCGCTTGTAGCGACTAAAAAGTTCCTATGTTAGTGTGACCAGGCACACAACAAATAGGCGAAAAGTCTTCTAAAGTGCAGTTTGGTAGAATAAGCAGATGACAATATACAAATAGCACAGTGTCCAGTCAACGCGTTTCGCCCTTGGGCTTTATCAAGACAAATTAGTCTGTGCTACCACATGAGTATTTAAATGCTTACACCTATTCCTATTGGCTGTACATTAAATCAATTAAAGGTGGAATACATAGATGCTATGATTCATAATAAAGGTGGAATCCCTTTAGAAATCACACAAAGCTCCAATTCAGTTATTAAAACACAAACTTTCTTTGTTAAAAGACATTTTTTAGTGTTGGAGATAATTGCAAAGTATATACAAAAACAAAGTTATATATCTGGATAATGAATTTGCTAATAAAGTGTTTATTGTTTATTAAAGGATGGGCATAAAATATATGAAATGTACTTTAATCAAAAAACTCTTAAGAGATTAAGCAAGAAAAAAATTGAATTAGGCTAAAATGTATATATATGTAAATATATATATATATATATATATATATATATATATATATATATATATATGAGATGGAATCAGACTTATAGAAAAGGGGTGATATCTAATTCGGAATTCAACCCTATGGGATGTAGTGTATCCATATTATATATCATTTTAGCTTCTAGTTTTAGCAGTTGTTTTTCTAGATTACCCCCTCTCCAATTTAATTTTACTTTGGCTAAGCCCCAGAATCTAAAATGTTTAAGGTTGTTTTGGTGAGTTTCTCTAAAATGTGAGTACAGGTGTGTATCAAGGTTCCCTCTATATATACAGGAGAGGTGTTCCCTAATCCTCTCACAGAGGGTCCTAGTTGTTTCTCAGATGTAATATTTCTTGCAAGAACACTCAATAATATAGACTACTCCTTTGTCCTGGCACCTTATGGTATCCTCAATTTTGAATTTAAAATTATTGACCTTAATTTCCTTCATTTTGCAACTATATTTACAGGAACGGCACCCAAGGCATGGGAAGAAGCCAGATAATTTATTCCCTTCTAGGTTTGTCTCATAACTTTTTCTTGTCAGGGGTCTTAGTTCACTTTGTGCCAGTTTACTCTTCAAATTTTTTGCCCTTCTATACATTATTCTAGGCTGTTTGGGTACTTTCTCTCCTATTATTGGGTCTGCTTGCACTAAGTGCAAGTGTTTTGTTAGAATTTTCTTAATTAAATTATTATTACAGTTATAATCTGTAATGAACGATACATCTATTGTATCTGATTTTTCTTCATGGTTTAGGGTGTGTTTATCCTTGTTCTTATATGTCAGAAAGTTCTTTCTATCTATTTTATCAACCTCTTCCTTTGCCAAATTAATATTTTTTTCATCATACCCTCTTTCTTTGAATTTGTTTTCTAGGATGGTTATTTGTTTCTCATAGTCTGTGAGTCTTGAGCAATTTCTTTTTATCCTTAAATATTGCCCTTTAGGGATGTTGTTCTTCCACCTTTCCAGATGGCAGCTGTTATAATGTACAAAATTATTAGCGTCTACCTTCTTAAAATGTGTAGTGGTGATGATTTGATCATCTATTACTTCAATTTCAAGATCAAGGAAAATGGCTTTACTTTTACTGTATTTGTATGTGAAATTGATGTTCCTATCATTTTTATTCATATCGTCACAGATTTCTTTTAGTTCTGATTCTTCCCCCTTCCATACAAATATGATATCGTCTATGTATCTTTTATAGAGTACAAGATTTGCACCCAGCCTATGCTGAGGGAAGAAAGATTCCTCCCAATCTCCCATAAAGAGATTCGCATAGCTGGGTGCAAATCTTGTACCCATAGCAGTCCCGTTTTTTTGTAGATAAAACTTCCCATTGAAGGAGAAATAGTTTTGATTCAAAATGAATTCAATGCCTTCTAGTAAGAAATCTCTCTGTTCTTTTACCAATGTGTGATCTTTTTCCAAAAATTAAAATGAAGGAAATTAAGGTCAATAATTTTAAATTCAAAATTGAGGATACCATAAGGTGCCAGGACAAAGGAGTAGTCTATATTATTGAGTGTTCTTGCAAGAAATATTACATCGGAGAAACAACTAGGACCCTCTGTGAGAGGATTAGGGAACACCTCTCCTGTATATAAAGAGGGAACCTTGATACACACCTGTACTCACATTTTAGAGAAACTCACCAAAACAACCTTAAACATTTTAGATTCTGGGGCTTAGCCAAAGTAAAATTAAATTGGAGAGGGGGTAATCTAGAAAAACAACTGCTAAAACTAGAAGCTAAAACGATATATAATATGGATACACTACATCCCATAGGGTTGAATTCCGAATTAGATATCACCCCTTTTCTATAAGTCTGATTCCATCTCATATATATATATATATATATATATATATATATATATATATATATATATATATATATATATATATTTACATATATATACATTTTAGCCTAATTCATTTTTTTTCTTGCTTAATCTCTTAAGAGTTTTTTGATTAAAGTACATTTCATATATTTTATGCCCATCCTTTAATAAACAATAAACACTTTATTAACAAATTCATTATCCAGATATATAACTTATTAGCATCTATGTATTCCACCTTTAATTGATTTCATGTACAGCCAATAGGAATAGGTGTAAGCATTTAAATACTCATGTGGTAGCACAGACTAATATGTCTTGATAAAGCCCAAGGGCGAAACGCGTTGACTGGACACTGTGCTATTTGTATATTGTCATCTGATTATTCTACAAAACTGCACTTTAGAAGACTTTTCGCCTATTTGTTGTGTGCCTGGTCACACTAACATAGGAACTTTTTAGTCGCTACAAGCGACCGCACTGTTTATTACTTCTAAGGATCTCCTAGTTGCGACTAAGCGACCGCCAAGCCTCTTAAACTAAAGATCCTCTAGTCGCAATCAGCGACCGCAAAGATCAGCCTCTTAGTCTCAGTTGTTTAATACGACCGCCAAGTTTTGTCACCCGAGGATTCCTTAGTTGCTACTAGCAACCAAAAGAAATAAACTACATCCTTTGCTACAAGTCGCTACATCGCGACCGCAAAGCCTGCAAGCTACAAACAACTAATCCTTGAGGATCATCTTTTCCCATTATAACACACAAAGAAAGATACAAGTCACTTTCTGTGACCGCAAAGTATCTTTCCATTCCCCCAAGACTTCCACACATATTGCGGAATAGGGGCTACTACGAGAACTCCGTATGCTATTTCCACATGTGACGTTACAACGGTCATGCAGGAGCCACACAAAAAGGCGCAATCAGTATCATCCGGTAACGCCAAGCTGTATACAGTACGGCTTTACATCTGACAGTTACCTTTGTCTTTTTTACTTGCAACTGGAAATCCAAGGATACATAATATTGCTCTACTGTTGCCTATACTATATAAACACAAGTACTGAATAATTCTGATCTTTTAAAGTTCATTTATTGTTACATTTGGCAATTATTACCATTTAAGGGAGACGTCCCTGCTTCCCAGCCTATTTTAGATACATTTATTTTAGATATGTACTTTCTTTGATACATTGTTTTAATATTTAGTTTTAAATAAATCAATTCTTAAATATAAATTGCAACTTCTTGCTTGTATCGAGTATATATTTTCTTTTAGATACACCTTAGATTGTCGTCGTTTATGTATACACTATTTTAGTGTTGGATATAAATACAGTCCCTCTTGTCTCTTGATTTTTAACGTTTAGACACTGTTTTTTTGGCCATTGAATTCTTTACACACACCCTCTAATATATATCAGTATAAATTGTATTTTTATTATAGTCCTCTCCCACACCCTTGCTTGTAGCGCTTAACTTTTACTTATCTATTGTTTCCACTATTTTTTAGTTAAGCTAGGTCTCATCTTTTAGCGCTTGTAATTTCCTCTTCTACTATCATGGCAGACAGACAGTCATTGCATGTACTGTCTGTCTGCCATGATCACAACTCGTCTCACACATTAACATATTTCAATAGGGTAAGGGGTAATATGCACCAGGAAGAGATATATAACAGGAAAGAAGATATATAACTCTCCTGTACTAGCTGTGGCACTGCACTAGAATTCTCTTTCTCTGGAGTCTGTGTGTAAGACTCAGACTGTAGACTGGTAGTGGTAATATAAATGTTACTACATGGTACACACAACAGTCAGACTCAGTGCTGCTATAGTAATTTATGCAGTCACAGTGACAGTGAGTGACCATGACCAACCTGAGCTCTAACTTAGTGACTCCACAGCTTCACTGTACTCCAGTCCGCTTTCACCCCCTGCAATGACTGATGACCTGATGTGGACATCTTTGCGGTTGCAGCTTGGGAGGTCACATGCACACGTGCGTGACTCCCTCAAGCCATGTGCTGCTACTGTGCATACATCTTCTGGAAGGCAGGCCCGCACAAAATCAATTTTTTTAATACCCTCCACAGTCAGTAAGTGCAGGCAAGTGTCGCCCCCCAATTTTTTCCGCCCCTGACCAAAAATAACACTTCTGCATACGTTTGAGCTTTACAAATTAATCACTGAACCACATGAGTAACAACTTGTAAAGTCACCAAAATCTATTAAGAAGTTTAATCAGAAGGAAGTAAATGGCTATACCTAATATCATATATATATATATATATATATATATATATATATATATATATATATATATATATATATATATATATATATATATATAAATATCTATCTATAAATACATAGAACATATTTTGCTATGTGCAGACCATTGGAATGTGCAATATTTACAGTAAATACATAAACAGTTTATTAAATATGAATATTGCTTAAATATACTTTTACATGTTTTCCTCTATTTGAGCAAAGGGCTCAAATGCACTTTTATATATGTGTACATATGTATTTATGTGTTTATATGTGTATATGTCTCTGTGAATACATATATACACATATAAATACATACACACATAAATACGTATTTTTAGACATGTGTATGTATTTATCTCTATGTTAAAGCCTTTGCAGCTTTTTTTTCTAACACCTGAAACCTCATATGTTTGAGCCCTTAGAACTTTTTTTGTGCTATTGTTTTATATTAATTGTATAAGACAGTGTTATCATGAGTGTAACTGTACTTTTCAATGTAGTTTTCATGTGTTTTTGACACTTTTTTGTTATTTGCGAAACAGTTAACCAGAGCTCTGAGGTTGCGTTCAATCTCTTATTATTTAAGGGCAATCCTTCACTTCCATGTGTACCATTGCTCTAAAAGAGCATGATTTAATAAAGTTTTCCTCTATTTCTAAGAAGGAATAATGGCCAATATTTTTAATATCCAATTAATAACTATTTTACTTAAACTAAATAAATAATAATTTTTATATCAGATAACATCAAACTACCAAAAGACTTACATAAACTTATTTTTTTTCGAGGTTTCGTAGCACTAAATATAAAATCTATGAAGCTCTTATTAATTAATTTCAAGGCCTTCATTACATATAGAGCGTCGCCCGCAAAAGCCGGCGACCCCAGATTTTGCGCGATTTTGGTATTACATATACGGCGTAGCATACAAGTTATGCGTGTATTTTTCACCCTTCGCCCATATTTTTTTTACCCATAGACTAACATAGAACAGACGCGCAATTTGGTTTCCAATATACAGCGTAAGGACTTACGCGCGCAGAATTCAGAAAATCTACTCCATTCTCATCTCGCCACAAATTGCAGGCGAAGCAACCCTTGCACTGACTTAAAAACCAACGTAACTCTCTGAAGGCCTAACAAACGCATGCTCAATCACATACATATCAGCCGCTTGATCTCAAACAGTTAAACCTCTTCCAAGCATTTATTAGTCCTGCCCCTGCAAGTGTGTCAAACCAATCACAAACAGCACAACCTCTCAACAGGAAGCCTAAAAAACCCGCCAATGCACATCCTCATTAGCCACCATGTTTCCCCTGCTTTCCATAGAGAGGCAGCATCATGGGGCACAATGGGTGCATCATGGGGCACAAGGGGTGCTGGAAGCCCTACAAGCCCCTGTTGTTCTGTCTATACATGCTGATTCTATAGTTGCTGCTGAGGTCCCTGGTCATGGTGCTGTAGCCGTCCCTGCTCCTGCTGCTGCTGTCCCTGTTCCTGATGCTGCCCCTGCTGCTGCCCATGCTGCAGCTGGTCATATAATTACATACTGCGGATTTCCACTGCATGTAAGTGAAACTACTACATCCCACTCCCTTCCATTAACCACCCTAATTACTGAAAATATCTCATTTGTTTAATTCATGTTTAGGTCACTATGATTTATTGACTATCATTAAGAAGACTGAAAATGGATGTTTATACCTAATGTTCACATCTTCTGTAAATACATTATTATTTATATATATATATATATAACCATGCCATGTGTCAATTTCTATTGGATGTGAGAAACCTTGATTTACATCTTATAAGTGAATATTACTATATGTACCCTTCATACACAACTATGTGATGTGGTTTATAGAACATGAATATGTCATAAACATGATAATATTACCTTTTTGTGGACATTTCCACACAGGTCTTATTATATGTTTTAACAATATTACTGTACTAAAACACAACTCACATGAATGTGGATGACAGTTATATGGTAAATAACAGAGGACAAGAATTATGATGAACTATAACAATATTTATTTCTTTTTAGGCTTCTTGGATGAGGGAGCTGAGGTGACTTTAGTGGATTTCCTTGTTCCCCTGTTTTCAGAAGATTCGGATGTATCTGCTGGTGTGCTGGCCACAGATGATAGCCTGGAGGCAGTGTCCTGCTGGTGTGTAAAGTGCTCAACCAACACACCCAAGAGTTGATTTTGTTCTCGTCATCTATTGTCAATCTGCATCTGCATATCAGACAGAATTTGCATCATCAGTGACTGGTTTTGAAAACTTCCACTTAATGATGCTACCATGTCCCTCTGCAGCTCTATGCTACATTTGTGTAACCTCTCTTGGCTCCTGAAGAACCTGTCTTGGCTCCTGAAGAACCTCTCTTGGCTCCTGAAGAACCTCTCTTGGCTCCTGTGGAACATCTCTTGGCCTCTTTGTCTGCTCTCGGAGCTTGTTATGAGCCTCCTCTGGAGTGCAATGTATTCCTCACCCAGGGGAGAATACAATGCATCCACAGGCTCTTGAGCAGCAGTGCTTTTAGGTGCTTGAAGTGCAGGTTCAGCTGCATCTGCTGGTGCTTGAGTACTTTCAGCTGCATCTGCTGGTGCTTGTGGGACATTTTCAGCTGCATCTGCTGGTGCTTGTGGGACATTTTCAGCTGCATCTGCTGGTGCTTGAGTACTTTCAGCTATATGTTCATCTGCAGATGGTGGAGCTCTCCCAAGTGAAGAGGATGGTGGAGCTCTCCCAAGTGAAGAGGATGGTGGAGCTCTCCCAAGTGAGGAGGATGGTGGAGCTCTCAGAGTGGATTTATAGTCCCACTGATGACCAGTGTGTGACCACTCAGCCTGTCCAGTTGGCACTTCTTGTGACATAGCCTGTGTGCAAAAGCCATGACTGCCCTGTGATTGTGTTGGGGGGGGGGGGGGGTAAATACATGGACCCTTTGTGGCTCTCTTGGCTCCCCCTCAAAGCCAAAAGAAGAATATTCCTCTGGCCAGGAATCTTGCCAGGGGTCATATGTCAAGGTGGTGGCATCACTTCCGGGTCCTCAACCGAAGCCATCCAACCCTGCTCATGCCTGGGAGCATACTGTTCATGTTGTTGCCTAAAGACTGGTGGTGGTGGCTGCATGCCTGTGACTGGTGGTGGTGGTGGAGGTGGCGGCATGCCTGTTTGCATCCTCATGACAGGAGGTTCTGTGGAGGAGTCAAATGATGAGAGGGATTAGTACAGTCAGATATATGTCCATGTGGGCATACAATGTACATTGATACATGCTAGGGCCTATACTGATTCTCATGTCAAACTCTATAACATGCATGTGCACATTGTGATTTGTGATATGAGGGATTTTCATATGCGCAGTATACAGGTATGTGTTTCATACAATATTTATGTGTACATGTCAATGATGGAAAAAATGTGTTCTTTAAGTGACACTATGGTCACACAATTTACTTTAGCCTGATGTAGGCACAGAACCTGCTTTCTTGAGCTAAAAGTATTGTGATGGCTATAGTGTCCATTTACTGAAAACTCTACATGTGGCTTGTGGCCTGTGTTACTCTGAGACATGTTAGTATTGCACTATTCCACCTCATATCATGAATTGCATTGTGTTAAGTAGCATTAATGTGAAATATAATTGTAGATGTTTTTGTTAGTAGGCCAAATACCATGCTCCTCATTGTGTATGTGTGACATTAAAGGATGTTATATCTCAAATACATATAATACTGGTGTGTGGGATGTTACTCACCAGCATGATGTGCTGTGGTTGCAGCCCCTGAGTCACGAGCCCCTAGAAGTCCACGGACTGCTGTGATACTCAGGGACCTGTGTATCATCTCCTGCCAGGTGTTATATTCGATGTCCAGGGGTGGACCACCTCCTGTTCCCCTCTGGTGTATAGCTTCCTGCCCCATCTTATCTTTCACCCGCCTCTTGCAGTCATTCCACCGCTTTTTAAGGCCCTCAACAATCCTCCTCTGTTGATGGCATCCTCTACCGCCAACCATGCTGTTTTATGCCTTTTGGCAATGCCTTTGCCCTTCTCCTGGCCAAAGAGGGCACTGTGATTGTCCATGATGGCCTGGACTAGGGCAACATTCTCATGGAATGAGAAATTTGGACATCTCATCCTCTCATCCTCTGTGGACACCTGGCTTTCTCCCTGTGATGTCCCTGGTGTGGGTTCCTCCCTATCCTCTCCCTCCTCCCCCCTTCTGTCCCCATGTGCACCCTCTGTCTCTCTTCTAGATGTGCCTGGTCTATGGGGCTCTCGGACATCTCCCCTCCCATCATCCCTTCTAGCTCTCCCTCTCCCCACTCCACTTACTCCCTGACGGGGACCCCACTGCTCCTCCTGTACTCTACAATGCTCCTCTCCCTGCCACTCCTCTCCCCTCCTCCCCTCCACCCTACCTCTCCCTGCCATCCTCACACTACAAACACTCACACACTCACACTCACTCCCAGTTCAACCACACACAATCACAACCAAACACTCAGCCTATCACACTGTAAAATTGAAATAAAATGTGAGAGGTGTTATAAAAAAAAAAGTGTTGTGTATTTTGTATATGTATGTATGCAATATGTGTGCAATATGTAAAAATATGTGTAAGTGTACAAGCTTAATCAACCAACAATGCGACCTAACTAACTCCTCTGTTTGCACCTCTCTCTCTACTCTGACTAATCCTCCACTCCACTGTAGTGTGCTGTAGCTCAACGAACCATCCAAACACACTGAAGAAAATGGCGGCTGCGCATGGGTTTATATATGAATTTTGAATAGAGTAATTACATGTCGCATTTTTAGATTAAGTCGCGGTTCATTTTTACGAGTGTTAGCCTAATTTGCATAAAACTACTTTTTATTGAGACTTTACGTGGACAAAATACAGGCGTAAGTTACTTGCAACGACTAAAATGTGTATTTGCGCACTTTTTGGAAGATCGCCAGTTTGTCCTACTTACGCCAGTTTAGCATCTAACGGCACAGTATATGTAATACCCCGATGTGCGAGGTGAAATTACGTGCGGCGCGGGTTCCCACGCTTGCACCAAAAATGACGCCGTATATCGGATCGCGCCCCAAATCTTTGCTTCTAATCAACCCAAGTTGAAGGGCATTCTCTGTAAGAGACTATTTAATTAAAAGTGATGTAGGTAGTTTCAAAGTTAATAAGACAGGATATATCACAGATAAGAATAAGGGTTGTTACCCTTGTTAGGGCTGTTTCAGCTGCAGCAATATGATCAAAGGTCGCCAGTTTGTACACCCACACACAGGCGTTAAGTATGATAGTAAAGATTACTATACCTGTAATTCTGACTTCATTATTTATTTGAGCAAATGCCCATGTGGTTTAGTTTATATTGGAGAGTACTAGAAAAGTGAGGGAGCGTATGAGTCAGCATAAGTCAATTATTAGTAGAAGGGATGAGGATGCTCCAGTCTCCAACCATTTTGTAAAAGCAGGTCATCAGATTTCTCAATTTAGGATTCAGATTATAGAAAGGGTTGAGAGACCTAGGAGAGGGGGTGATAAATAGCTCATATTAAAGAGAGATTAGGCCTTCTGGATTTGCAAGTTAGATACCCTGCATCCCAAGGGCCTTAATAGAGACCTGGACTGGTCCTGGTTTCTATGAACTATAGCTTTAAGCCAGACAAATATCTATTCTACTATCTAAGAATGGAATTGATTATTTTATGTAGTTTCAGATTTTAGTTCCTGATACATCTCATTCCGTTTTTTTAAAAATTTATACAAAATTAGTGATAACTATTGTAAACATGTATGTATATGTATACTATTAGGGAGATGTAATGTAATTTTTCCACCAATAGGTGGTAATGGGAATATAGAAGGGTGATTAATACACCTGTGAATACACACACCTTAAGGGTATAAAGGATGTTGGGATACATACTGTTAGATGTACATATAATTAAGGGCTGAGTCCCGAAACGTTGTGTTTTTGTTTCTCGTGTCCTGAATAAAAATTTGTGGAACTGGTGCTGCTGCTGCCTTTCTGTACCTTTTGGATTACTGAGGGAAGCGTCTCCTTCCTTGCAGCAATCACAGTGTCGCTGGGTTTGCTGGACTCCTTCCTTTATTTCTATTTGATTTCGGTTAATTATTTCCCTATTTCTTTTTAATTAAATTAAGTTAATCTGTAATAAAAAAACTCATTAATGTTGTTGTATAGGCACTTTGCAACCCATTGTCATCCATGAGTCCCTTGCAGAGTGTGAAAATGATTATCCATAGTGTGATCTAGAGAAGACACTCAAAACAGAGCCACTCCGTCCTAGGTTGTTCTTGCTGATTGGTGGATAAATTCACCCACCAATAAACAAGTGCTGTCCAGAGGTCTGAACCAAAAATTGGTTGACTCCTTAGCTTAGATGCCTTCTTTTTCAAATAAAGATAGCAAGAGAACAAAGAAAAATTGATTATAGGAGTAAATGAGAAAATTGCTTAAAATGGCATGCTCTATCTGAATCATGAAAGAAAAAATGTGTGTTCAGTGTTCCTTTAATATGTTATGCTCAGAGGAGAAAAAAGAGAGGTGATACAGCTGCATCTCCTCACCAGCAGCAGCACTTCCTCAAACTGTAGCTGGCTAGCCTCAGGTCCTGCAGCCCATGGGGAAATCTCCTAGAGGGGTAGTTATCAAGCCGTCTACTTTACCTGCCTTCGCCGGTTCAATACGCCCGCCTAAGCTCGCCTACCATCGCCGCCGCGGACCTGTAAAATTTCGCCTAAGTTATCAAAAAAACTGTCAAAAAGCTGTGCACCAAGTACGGGGCGATGAGCAGTGGACTGTGAGAGTTATCACTCATCCAATCTCGCTGCTCTTCGCCTTTTTGACAGCTTTATTGCTAGCCTGTCACTAAGTACCCACACTAACTACACTGTTCTACCCCCTATACCGGCGCCCCCGGAGCCCCCCGCAACTCAATAAAGTTGTTAACCCCTAAACCGCTGCTCCTAGACCCCGCCGCAACTATAATAAATGTATTAACCCCTAAACCGCCACTCCCAGACACCGCCGCCACCTACATTATACCTAGTAACCCCTATCCTGCCCCCCCTATACCGCCGCCCTCTATAATAAAGTTAGTAACCCCTATCCTGCTGATCCCGGACCTCGCTGCAACTAAATAAATAGTTTAACCCCTAAACCGCCGCTCCCGGACCCCGCCGCAACCTATCTTAAATTTATTAACCCCTTATCTGCCCCCCTACACCGTCTCCACCTATAATAAACGTATTAACCCCTAATCTGCCACCCCTACACCGTCGCCACCTATAATAAATTTATTAACCCCTATCCTGCCCCCCACTACACCGCCGCCACTGTAATAAAATTATTAACCCCTAAACCTAAGTCTAACACTAACCCTAACACCCCCCTAACTTAAATATTAATTAAATAAATCTAAATAATATTTCTCTTATTAACTAAGTTAATCCTCTTTAAAACTAAATACTTACCTTTAAAATAAACCCGAATATAGCTACAATATAAATAATAATTATATTGTAGCTATCTTAGGATTTATTTTTATTTTACAGGCCACTTTCAATTTATTTTAACTAGGTTCAATAGCTATTAAATAGTTATTAACTATTTAATAGCTACATAGTTAAAATAAAGAGAAATTAACCTGTAAAATAAAAACTAACCTAAGTTACAATTACACCTAACACTACACTATACTTTAAAAAATTATTTCTATTTAAAACTAAATACTTACCTGTAAAATAAACCCTAAGATAGCTACAATATAATTAATAATTACATTGTAGCTATTTTAGGATTTATATTTATTTTACAGGTAACTTTGTATTTATTTTAGCTAGTTAGAATAGTTATTAAATAGTTATTAACTGGGGGGTGGAGCCAACTAGCAAGGAGAGCAGACATATGTACATGGAGCTCCCTTACTATACCTAACTTAAGATGATTTTAAATCCATTTATGTGATCTAAACTTATGGACTTTGTAGAAGGCAAGGACAATCGTGCCTGGTTACTGATTTGCAAATAAATCCTGAATTGATGGCATACTACGCTATTTCAGTGCATCAAGGTTTGAGGCCTGGCATTGTCGACGGCCCAGTTGAAGTATAATTCCTCCTGAAGTTTTCGAAGTTCCCTCACTTTACTACTAACATAATGGACCTGGAGACCGCACTAAATAAGTTTGAGGATCGCTGTTGCGAGATCCTGGAGGATCACTTCTCAGAGATGAGCGTTTTAATCACACAGCTATGCATGCAGATATCTATCACACATAAGGGACAAGATGGCGGCGATGAGCAACGACCCTCTAACATTAATGGTATCCAGTCCCTAAAACATACGGAGTTATCTGTTCCTCTCCAAGCCGCAACTACTATGACCACCACAACCAAGCAGCTCAGCAACGTGAGGTGCGAGACACTGCAGGACATTTTAAAAGAACTGCGGCCTGAGATTAACCCTGCGGTGGCTAGACCGGCTGGGGATATGGAGCTGGGTACTCACCTAGAAGATCGCGATGTGCTGGGAAAGGCTTCCACTATTCTACCGGCTGATGGAAACGGAGTCCTAGAGTCAGGGCTGAGACTGCTCATGAGCACCACACCAGGTGCTAACCCTTACATGAGGTCACTTCCTCACGCAGTCCTAGACCACTCACTTACCATAGCTTCTAACGTCTCTGCAGCTGTCGCCCAGGCAGCAACTAGCCTCTTACCAGACATTAACTCAGAGGTGGGTGGCCCTGCGAGTAGAGTCCCTGTAGAAGAGATCAGAGAATTGCCGAGTCCAGATTGCAGAACACAGTCGCCCACCAGGCGATGGATACAGTCCAGCATTGATCGTGATCTGTTTGAGGCGGTCTTCCTACAGGTTAGTGAAATACCGGTCTCCCTCAGAGAAGTAATCACGGAGGACCGTCTTCTACAAATTTGGCCACAGCCCACTAACGACGGGTATTACGGATGCCTGAGAACCGCTGAGTCATTCTTACATGTTGGAACCATGACTCCACTACTCCTTCTGGATTCAGTACGTAGCCAGGGGCGATCAGGAGTAGGATAAGGTGGAGGTATATACAGATCAGCTTCATAGAGCTATTCACCACGCTAAGACAAACAACTTTTGTTTCATTATCTGATTTGTGTTTGACCACTACAATTATTATGTTTGCCACCCACTTACTTAGTTTATTCCCCGGTGTGGGTTCTCTGCATATTTAATAAACACTTCCTCACGACTCCTCTAATTATACAACGCACTCCAGACTCAGCTACTCTGTAATTCATGGACAGCCACGTCCTAGATCTGAAGTGTACTAAATATAACAAATTCAGCCAAAGAGGTCTATGATCAGAGCCCTAGTCTGTTGATATCCGGACATTCAGCTTAGGAATCTGGGCTTGATATACAGGTCAGCTTTTAGGAGACTCGACTCAGTTTGCAGTCTCCAGTGGATGGAGTATTCCCACAAGTGTTAGTCCTCCTACTATTAAGATTCATAACAACAGATCCCTGATCAATATTACAGAGTGGTTAGGACTCAGTTGTTCATGAAAGAATTACAGTCTGACAATAGATTAAACATGAACATCAAGGCATTTATGGAGATTACATGTTCAATGTACACTTACATTATATCTATACTCCCTTTTTTTCTGTCTGTTTCCTAGCATGTATGAATATTTATGTATTGGGTAATTAAGAGATTTCACTTTGCCATTTTTCTATACTTTCTCTATAGCAGGCCTGAAAACAAAAATCTGTATTATTTCAATTGAAAGTTTTACTTGTCCGTTTATCTGAAAAATGTTCTCATAACGCTTAGACCCACATATCCTTTGTTTTGCCTGCTTTTGAATTTCTTATCTAATTTTTCCTCCTATACAGGTTGAATTTTAATATAGGGACTACTTATATAACGTTGGCAGATCTACTAGCGGATGTTTAATTTTGCACATTCTTATTTCTATATTGACCACACAAATGTTGTCTTTGTCATTTAGAATGTAAACTTTCATGAATGTTGGTCTGTTTACTCTCCACCTTGTTACTAATGTGAAACAGGTGATGTGAACTATAGTTAGATAAATTGCTATACGTTATTGACTCACTAGTTTACCATGTGATTAACACTAAGAGAAGCTCACTCTCCCACTAGGCCTCTAGAAATTCTCGTTATAAACTGGCATAATACTTATAGATTCAATATGCTTATAGATCCATTATAGCCTTGACATTTAGGCCATTAAACTCCATAAATATCCTAATGAGCTCCGGAATAGCATCAAGCTAGCTAACGAATATCCACTAGGTGACATAGCATAAATCTTATAGACAAGCCAATCCTATTGATAACTACGCATGTAAGGAATCTTGCTATATTTTATTTCCCGTAGTTACATTTCAAACCACTCAAGAATCTACAGAAATACAGAAGATAGTAGGATAACTGACTTTATAGTAATATTTTTTAAGTCTTTGAGAGATCTTATATCCACACATAATCAATATTTCCCTTTCATCCTTAGTTAAGCTACAGGTCTTCGTGAGATAAGATATGGATCAGCTTCTTCATGGTTTTATTATTGTTATATAATTAAGAATTGGGGACACTTCTGTCTCCGGGTTATCAGTTTCTATGTTATAACTGTTTACCTAATTGCCTATTGTCTATGTTTATTGGCTGACCTCCCCCCCCCCCCCCCCCCCAGATGGCAACCAATACTCTATTGCTATACTTCATCTTTCTAATTTTAGTCTTATTAGATCCCCTTAATTATAGCGGTGCTTACCCGCTGAATATCCCCCTTTACCCCCCAAACTACTAAATACTATACCTTAATCTTTCATATACCTTGAGCTTGCAGATATCAGACCCCAGGCCCTATCAGCACTTTCAGAGTATCAGAATTTTGGACCCTCTACTTTGACATTGTTGATTTGCAGATAAGTCACTTACGGCTAGATTTAGAGTTTTGTCGGTAACGACCCGCGTAGCTAACGCTGGCTTTTTTCTGGCCGCACCTTTAAAATAACTCTGGTATTGAGAGTCCACAGAATGGCTGCGTTAGGCTCCAAAAAAGGAGCGTAGAGCATATTTAACGCAACTTCAACTCTCGATACCAGAGTTGCTTACGGATGTGGCCAGCCTCAAAAACGTGCTCGTGAACGATTCCCCCATAGGAAACAATGGGGCTGTTTGAGCTGAAAAAAAACCTAACACCTGCAAAAAAGCCGCGTTCAGCTCCTAACGCAGCCCCATTGTTGTCTATGGGGAAACACTTCCTACGTCTGCACCTAACACTAACATGTACCCCGAGACTAAACACCCCTAACCTTACACTTATTAACCTCTATTCTGCCGCCCCCGCTATCGCTGACCCCTGTATATTATTTTTAACCCCTAATCTGCCGCTCCGTAAACCGCCGCTACTTACATTATCCCTATGTACCCCTAATCTGCTGCCCCTAACACCGCCGACCCCTATATTATATTTATTAACCCCTAATCTGCCCCCCACAACGTCGCCTCCACCTGCCTACACTTATTAACCCCTAATCTGCCGAGCGGACCGCACCGCTATTATTATAAAGTTATTAACCCCTAATCCACCTCACTAACCCTATAATAAATAGTATTAACCCCTAATCTGCCCTCCCTAACATCGCCGACACCTAACTTAAATTATTAACCCCTAATCTGCCGACTGGAGCTCACCGCTATTCTAATAAATGTATTAACCCCTAAAGCTAAATCTAACCCTAACACCCCCCTAAATTAAATATAATTTTAATCTAACGAAATTAATTAACTCTTATAAAATAAATTATTCCTATTTAAAGCTAAATACTTACCTGTAAAATAAACCCTAATATAGCTACAATATAAATTATAATTATATTGTAGCTATTTTAGGATTAATATTTATTTTACAGGTAACTTTGTATTTATTTTAACCAGGTACAATAGCTATTAAATAGTTAAGAACTATTTAATAGCTAAAATAGTTAAAATAATTACAAATTTACCTGTAAAATAAATCCTAACCTAAGTTACAATTAAACCTAACACTACACTATCAATAAATTAATTAAATAAAATACCTATAATTATCTACAATTAAACCTAACACTACACTATCAATAAATAAATTAAATACAATTCCTACAAATAAATACAATGAAATAAACTAACTAAAGTACAAAAAATAAAAAAGAACTAAGTTACAAAAAATAA
This sequence comes from Bombina bombina, assembly GCF_027579735.1. Classification (NCBI taxonomy): domain Eukaryota; kingdom Metazoa; phylum Chordata; class Amphibia; order Anura; family Bombinatoridae; genus Bombina; species Bombina bombina. The sequence continues at coordinate 230,116,933 of NC_069507.1, read as the reverse complement.
AAAAATATTTACAAACATTAGAAATATATTACAACAATTTTAAACTAATTACACCTACTCTAAGCCCCCTAATAAAATAACAAAAGCCCCCCAAAATAAAAAAAATGCCCTACCCTATTCTAAATTACTAAAGTTCAAAGCTCTTTTACCTTACCAGCCCTGAACAGGGCCCTTTGCGGGGCATGCCCCAAGAAGTTCAGCTCTTTTGCCTGTAAAAAAAAACATACAATACCCCCCCCAACATTACAACCCACCACCCACATACCCCTAATCTAACCCAAACCCCCCTTAAATAAACCTAACACTAAGCCCCTGAAGATCTCCCTACCTTGAGTCGTCTTCACCCAGCCGAGCCAAATTCTTCATCCAAGCGGAGCAAGAAGAGGTCCTCCATCCGGTAGAAGTCTTCATCCAAGCAGGGCAGAAGAGGTCTTCCATCCGATTGAAGTCTTCATCCAAGCGGCATCTTCTATCGTCATCCATCCGGAGCGGAGCGGCAGCATCCTGAAGACCTCCGACGCGGAACATCCATCCTGGCCGACGACTGAACGACGAATGACGGTTCCTTTAAATGACGTCATCCAAGATGGCGTCCCTCGAATTCCGATTGGCTGATAGGATTCTATCAGCCAATCGGAATTAAGGTAGGAATATTCTGATTGGCTGATGGAATCAGCCAATCAGAATCAAGTTCAATCCGATTGGCTGATCAAATCAGCCAATCAGATTGAGCTAGCATTCTATTGGCTGTTCCGATCAGCCAATAGAATGCGAGCTCAATCTGATTGGCTGATTGGATCAGCCAATCGGATTGAACTTGATTCTGATTGGCTGACTCCATCAGCCAATCAGAATTTTCCTACCTTAATTCCGATTGGCTGATAGAATCCTATCAGCCAATCGGAATTCGAGGGACGCCATCTTGGATGACATCATTTAAAGGAACCGTCATTCGTCGTTCAGTCGTCGGCCAGGATGGATGTTCCGCGTCGGAGCAAGAAGAGGTCCTCCATCCGGTAGAAGTCTTCATCCAAGCGGGGCAGAAGAGGTCTTCCATCCGATTGAAGTCTTCATCCAAGCGGCATCTTCTATCGTCATCCATCCGGAGCGGAGCGGAAGCATCCTGAAGACCTCCGACGCGGAACATCCATCCTGGCCGACGACTGAACGACGAATGACAGTTCCTTTAAATGATGTCATCCAAGGTGGCGTCCCTCGAATTCCGATTGGCTGATAGGATTCTATCAGCCAATCGGAATTAAGGTAGGAAAATTCTGATTGGCTGATGGAGTCAGCCAATCAGAATCAAGTTCAATCCGATTGGCTGATCCAATCAGCCAATCAGATTGAGCTCGCATTCTATTGGCTGATCGGAACAGCCAATAGAATGCGAGCTCAATCTGATTGGCTGATTGGATCAGCCAATCGGATTGAACTTGATTCTGATTGGCTGATTCCATCAGCCAATCAGAATATTCCTACCTTAATTCCGATTGGCTGATAGAATCCTATCAGCCAATCGGAATTCGAGGGACGCCATCTTGGATGACGTCATTTAAAGGAACCGTCATTCGTCGTTCAGTCGTCGGCCAGGATGGATGTTCCGCGTTGGAGGTCTTCAGGATGCTGCCGCTCCGCTCCGGATGTATGACGATAGAAGATGCCGCTTGGATGAAGACTTCAATCGGATGGAAGACCTCTTCTGCCCCGCTTGGATGAAGACTTCTACCGGATGGAGGACCTCTTCTTGCTCCGCTTGGATGAAGAATTTGGCTCGGCTGGGTGAAGACGACTCAATGTAGGGAGATCTTCAGGGGCTTAGTGTTAGGTTTATTTAAGGGGGGTTTGGGTTAGATTAGGGGTATGTGGGTGGTGGGTTGTAATGTTGGGGGGGTATTGTATGTTTTTTTTTACAGGCAAAAGAGCTGAACTTCTTGGGGCATGCCCCGCAAAGGGCCCTGTTCAGGGCTGGTAAGGTAAAAGAGCTTTGAACTTTAGTAATTTAGAATAGGGTAGGGCATTTTTTTTATTTTGGGGGGCTTTGTTATTTTATTAGGGGGCTTAGAGTAGGTTTAATTAGTTTAAAATTGTTGTAATATATTTCTAATGTTTGTAAATATTTTTTTATTTTTTGTAACTTAGTTCTTTTTTATTTTTTGTACTTTAGTTAGTTTATTTCATTGTATTTATTTGTAGGAATTGTATTTAATTTATTTATTGATAGTGTAGTGTTAGGTTTAATTGTAGATAATTATAGGTATTTTATTTAATTAATTTATTGATAGTGTAGTGTTAGGTTTAATTGTAACTTAGGTTAGGATTTATTTTACAGGTAAATTTGTAATTATTTTAACTATTTTAGCTATTAAATAGTTCTTAACTATTTAATAGCTATTGTACCTGGTTAAAATAAATACAAAGTTACCTGTAAAATAAATATTAATCCTAAAATAGCTACAATATCATTATAATTTATATTGTAGCTATATTAGGGTTTATTTTACAGGTAAGTATTTAGCTTTAAATAGGAATAATTTATTTAATAAGAGTTAATTAATTTCGTTAGATTAAAATTATATTAAATTTAGGGGGGTGTTAGTGTTAGGGTTAGACTTAGCTTTAGGGGTTAATACATTTATTAGAATAGCGGTGAGCTCCAGTCGGCAGATTAGGGGTTAATAATTGAAGTTAGGTGTCGGCGAGGGCAGATTAGGGGTTAATACTATTTATTATAGGGTTAGTGAGGCGGATTAGGGGTTAATAACTTTATTATAGTAGCGGTGCGGTCCGCTCGGCAGATTAGGGGTTAATAAGTGTAGGCAGGTGGAGGCGACGTTGAGGGGGGCAGATTAGGGGTTAATAAATATAATATAGGGGTCGGCGGTGTAGGGGCAGCAGATTAGGGGTACATAGCTATAATGTAGGTGGCGGCTCTTTGCGGTCGGCAGATTAGGGGTTAATTATTGTAGTGAGGGTTAGTGAGGCGGATTAGGGGTTAATAACTTTATTATAGTAGCGGTGCGGTCCGCTCGGCAGATTAGGGGTTAATAAGTGTAGGCAGGTGGAGGCGACGTTGAGGGGGGCAGATTAGGGGTTAATAAATATAATATAGGGGTCGGCGGTGTTAGGGGCAGCAGATTAGGGGTACATAAGTATAACGTAGGTGGCGGTCGGCAGATTAGGGGTTAAAAAAATTTAATCGAGTGTCGGCGATGTGGGGGGGGCCTCGGTTTAGGGGTACATAGGTAGTTTATGGGTGATAGTGTACTTTAGGGCACAGTAGTTAAGAGCTTTATGAACCGGCGTTAGCCCAGAAAGCTCTTAACTACTGACTTTTTTCTGTGGCTGGAGTTTGGTCGTTAGATTTCTAACGCTCACTTCAGACACGACTCTAAATACCGGAGTTAGAAAGATCCCATTGAAAAGATAGGATACGCAATTGACGTAAGGGGATCTGCGGTATGGAAAAGTCACGGCTGAAAAGTGAGCGTTAGACCCTTTTTTTAATGACTCCAAATACCGGCGGTAGCCTAAAACCAGCGTTAGGAGCCTCTAACGCTGGTTTTCGCGGCTACCGCCAAACTCCAAATCTAGCCGATATATTCTTATATAAATTCCATCTGCAAATTGTCCATTAGAGCCGAATATATCTTTTATTATGGCCGATACATTTCGAATTCACTTCGAGGATACAGCATTTATGATAAAGATTTATCAAATTTCTCAAGATTAAGGCATGGGCTGATTGTTTTGTTTTGTTCATGTATAACTATATAATTAACTTAAAAAGAGGATGCAATACCTATGAACATTTTTATCCCTCAAACAATGGTTCTTTTTCAATGCTAATTATATCATTGTAAACGTGACACAATGTCTTTATATAGTGTTATACTTATTTGAGGTTGTTTGGCGAATTCTGTCATGTAATATTCATGTTTCTGTTATATCTTTGTTATTCCTCAATAAAAAGATATTTAAAAAAAAAAAAAAAAAATAGTTAACTATTTAATAACTACCTAGCTAAAAGAAATACAAAATTACCTGTAAAATAAATCCTAACCTAAGTTACAATTAAACCTAACACTACACTATCATTAAATTAATTAAATAAATTACCTACAAATAACTACAATTAAATACAATTAAATAAACTAACTAAAGTACAAAAAATAAAAAAGCTAAGTTAAAAAAAATAAAAAAAATAAGTTACAAACATTTAAAAAATATTACAACAATTTTAAGCTACTTACACCTAATCTAAGCCCCCTAATAAAATAACAAAGCCCCCCAAAATAAAAAAATGCCCTACCCTATTCTAAATTAAAAAAGTTCAAAGCTCTTTTACCTTACCAGCCCTTAAAAGGGCCCTTTGCGGGGCATGCCCCAAAGAATTCTGCTCTTTTGCCTGTAAAAGAAAAATACAACCCCCCAACATTAAAACCCACCACCCACATACCCCTAATCTAACCCAAACCCCCCTTAAATAAACCTAACACTACCCCCCTGAAGATCATCCTACCTTGAGTCGTCTTCAGCCAGCCGACCATTGATGGAACCAAAGAGGAGATCCGGAGCGGCAGAAGTCATCATCCAGGCGGGGCTGAAGAAGTCTTCCATCCGATAGAAGTCTTCATCCAGGCTGCGTCTTCAATCTTCATCCGGAGCGAAGCGGAGCCATCTTCAGACGAGCCGACGCGGAGCCATCCTCTTCTTCCTGACGACTAACGACGAATGGATATTCCTTTAAGGGACGTCATCCAAGATGGCATCCCTTCAATTCCGATCGGCTGATAGGATTCTATCAGCCAATCGGAATTAAGGTAGGAAAAATCTGATTAGCTGATTGAATCAGCCAATCAGATTGAAGTTCAATCCGATTTGCTGATCCAATCAGCCAATCAGATTGAGCTCGCATTCTATTGGCTGTTCCGATCAGCCAATAGAATGCAAGCTCAATCTGATTGGCTGATTGGATCAGCCAATCGGATTGAACTTCAATCTGATTGGCTGATTCAATCAGCCAATCAGATTTTTCCTACCTTAATTCCGATTGGCTGATAGAATCCTATTAGACAATCGGAATTGAAGGGACGCCATCTTGGATGACGTCCCTTAAAGGAATATCCATTCGTCGTTAGTCGTCGGGAAGAAGAGGATGGCTCCACGTCGGCTCGTCTGAAGATGGCTCCGCTCCGCTCCGGATGGATGAAGATTGAAGACGCCGCCTGGATGAAGACTTATATCGGATGGAAGACTTCTTCAGCCCCACCTGGATGATGACTTCTGCCACTCCGGATCTCCTCTTCGGTTCCATCGATGGTCGGCTGGCTGAAGATGACTCAAGGTAGGATGATCTTCAGGGGGGTAGTGTTAGGTTTATTTAAGGGGGGTTTGGGTTAGATTAGGGGTATGTGGGTGGTGGGTTTTAATGTTGGGGGGGTTGTATTTTTCTTTTACAGGCAAAAGAGCAGAATTCTTTGGGGCATGCCCCGCAAAAGGCCCTTTTAAGGGCTGGTAAGGTGAAAGAGCTTTGAACTTTTTTAATTTAGAATAGGGTAGGGCATTTTTTTATTTTGGGGGGCTTTGTTATTTTATTAGGGGGCTTAGAGTAGGTGTAAGTAGCTTAAAATTGTTGTAATATTTTTTAAATGTTTGTAACTTATTTTTTTTATTTTTTGTAACTTAGCTTTTTTTATTTTTTGTACTTTAGTTAGTTTATTTAATTGTATTTCATTGTAGTTATTTGTAGGTAATTTATTTAATTAATTTAATGATAGTGTAGTGTTAGGTTTAATTGTAACTTAGGTTAGGATTTATTTTACAGGTAATTTTGTATTTCTTTTAGCTAGGTAGTTATTAAATAGTTAATAACTATTTAATAACTATTCTAACTAGCTAAAATAAAAACAAAGTTACCTGTAAAATAAATATAAATCCTAAAATAGCTACAATGTAATTATTAATTATATTGTAGCTATCTTAGGGTTTATTTTACAGGTAAGTATTTAGTTTTAAATAGAAATAATTTTTTAAAGTATAGTGTAGTGTTAGGTGTAATTGTAACTTAGGTTAGTTTTTATTTTACAGGTAAATTTCTCTTTATTTTAGCTAGGTAGCTATTAAATAGTTAATAACTATTTAATAGCTATTGTACCTAGTTAAAATAAATTGAAAGTTGCCTGTAAAATAAAAATAAATCCTAAGATAGCTACAATATAATTATTATTTATATTGTAGCTATATTCGTGTTTATTTTAAAGGTAAGTATTTAGTTTTAAATAGGATTAATTTATTTAATAAGAGAAATATTATTTAGATTTATTTAATTAATATTTAAGTTAGGGGGGTGTTAGGGTTATTGTTAGACTTAGGTTTAGGGGTTAATAATTTTATTACAGTGGCGACGGTGTAGGGGGGGCAGGATAGGGGTTAATAAATGTATTACAGGTGGTGACGGTGTAGGGGGGGCAGGATAGGGGTTAATAAACTTATTATAGGTGGCGGCGGTGTAGGGGGGGCAGATTAGGGGTTAAGAAGTTTAATATAGGTTGCGGCAGGGTCCGGGAGCGGCGGTTTAGGGGTTAAACTATTTATTTAGTTGAGGCGAGGTCCGGGATCGGCAGGATAGGGGTTAATAAATTTATTATAGTTGGCAACGGTATAGGGGGGCCAGGATAGGGGTTAATAGGTATAATGTAGGTGGCGGCGGGGTCTGGGAATGGCGGTTTAGGGGTTAATACATATATTATAGTTGCGGCGGGGACCGGGAGCTGCGCTTTAGGGGTTAACATATTTATTATAGCTTGTGGTGGGCTCCGGTAGCGGCAGTTTAGGGGGTTAATAACTTTATTTAGTTGCGGCGGTGTAGGGGGGGGACAGATTAGGGGTGTTTAGACTCGGGGTACATGTTAGGGTGTTAGGTGTAGACAGCTCCCATAGGAATCAATGGGATATCTGGCAGCAGCGAACATGAAATTTCGCTATGGTCAGACTCCCATTGATTCCTATGGTATCCGCCGCCTCCAGGGCGGCGGTTTGAAAACCAGGTACACTGGGCCGGAAAAGTGCCGAGCGTACCTGCTAGTTTTTTGATAACTAGCAAAAGTAGTCAGATTGTGCCGCACTTGTGTGCGGAACATCTGCAGTGACGTAAGAATCGATCTGTGTCGGACTGAGTCCGGCGGATCGAAGCTTACTTCACAAAATTCTACTTTTGCCGGTATCTAGGGCTTGATAACTAAGTCGAATCAGCCTTGTCTCAAATACGCTGCGGAATTCCAGCGTATTTGAGGTAGACACGTTGATAACTAGAGGCCCTAGTGTCTTGGTAGGCCAATTTGCCCTTGCCTCTTATAACAGACTTTATATGTAACCAATGATAAAGCTACAGAATATAGCCCTCACATATTCATACTATGAATACAGATATCCGCAGAGTATCTAAAAATCTTACTATAAAGGGCTCTATTTGATTGTTGATATGGAATGGACTTTTAAATTATGCTCATCATGTTCTTGCAAATAAAGTGTAATAAGGTTTTATCATCACAGGATGACCCAGTCTTTTGTTGGATGACAAGTATGTAGTATTTCTACAAATGTAAACAAAAAGTTACTGATTTAATAATATTTTAATTTAGATATCACACTATTATCACAGTAATTTATTGTTCTGACTACTTGATGCTCTATCTAGGCTGGCGATACAAAGTGTCTGTCGAGATTGTTGGCTCAGCAAGCGTAAATGGAAATTTCAATGTTATTTTATTTGGAACAAATGGAAATACTAGACATGAAATTTACAAGTAGGTGAACACAAGAGCACATGGACTGTCTAAAATAAATGTTTCTTTTAATCAGTGTATCAGAACCTGCTAATGCTAATGAAACCTCTAGTTTATTTTTTATATTTGCCACAAAAGATTATCTAATTATTAAAATTATATATGACAGTTGCATTAGCCATTCTTTAAGTGCACATAGTATACTATATATAATTATTTGAAGGGACAGTAAACTCTAGAGATGTGCAATGCATTTTTTTGACAAAATTAAAATTCCAATGTATGCACCAACAAAATGTAAGGAAAACAAAAAAAACTACTGATAAAATTATCAGTATTCATTTGTTTCCTTGAAAACGTTTTTAGGGCTTAATGCTTACCTTTGCACGTTGGAGAGCGCACTAATCTAGACCTCTTTTATGACAGAATCCCAGATGTGCTAACAGGAGGCTCCCAGGTCCTACACTAGATAGTTTAGTGAAGGCACTGGGTGTGATGATAGCAGGATGTGATGTCACTAGCATGTGGGCGGGGCTTAGGTCCGGTGTCTGTGTCGCAGTTAGTTTAGTACAATCAACCTGTCTGGATGTGTATTGCTATGCTCTGCAATAAAATAGAGTTGTACCATCATTGCTGTGTCCTGCATATGTCCTGCATCTCATGACATGGTGTCAGAAGTTCTGGACTACGCTTCTGTTTCTGATGATGACGATGTCAAAGTTTACCCCACCTGAGCCTTTTGACTTTTCTCAGCCTGCAGCTTGGCCCACATGGCGTCAGCGGTTTCAGCGCTTCAGGATTGCTTCCAAACTGAACAAGGAGAGTGGTGAAGTACAAGTTAATTCTCTTTTATACTCTATGGGGAAAGATGTAGAGCCAGTGTTCAATGCTTTTACTTTCCAAGAAGGGGAAGAAGTTAACTTTGATATAGTTATGGATAAACTCAGTGCCCACTTTGTGCCCAAAAGAAATGTGATTCATGAGAGAGCTTGTTTTCACAAACGTAATCAGCGTGTGGGAGAATCTGTGGAGTCATTTGTGCGCAGCCTGTATGAATTAGCTGAATTCTGTGAGTTTGGTGTTGCTAAAGAAGAGCAAATCAGAGACAGAATAGTTATTGGAATTGCAGATGCTGAAGTCTCCCTGAAGCTGCAGTTAGAGCCTGATTTAACATTAGACGGGGCTATTAGGATGGCCCGCCAGAGTGAACTGGTGAAAAAGCAAAGTGCTGATCTGAGGTCTGAGAGTATTGTGGATGAAGTGCAACAGTCTAGGAAAATTACTAGTGAAAGGCACAGTGTGAGCGGTAGATCTAAAGTACTGGAAAGGCCTAGAAGTGGATGGGCGCAACATGGCCGATGCACACGGTGCTACCGGGCTCATGATCAGAGTGCTATATGCCCGGCCAGAGATAAAAGATGCAGAAAATGTAACAGAATAGGCCATTTTGAAGTGGTGTGTAAAACTGAATACATTAAGGAGATGCAGGTGGACAGTGACCAGGAGGGTCAGGAAGTGTCTTTTGTGGGGTCTGTTGTGGAACGGACAAGCTCAGAGGAAGATTGGAAAGTTACCTTTACTGTAATGGGAGCCAATGTTGATTTTAAGATTGACACAGGAGCTGATATCACTGTAATGTCTTTTGCTGAATTTATGAAACTGCCTCGACAGCCCCAGCTGGCGAAGGTTACTACAAATGTTCATAGTCCTGGTGGCCGCATTGATTGTGTGGGGAAATTTCTGGCCAGCTGTGAGTACAAACAAAGGAAGTTCACCATGTGGGTGCATGTGATCCGAGGTCAGTGTGTTAACAGTTTATTGAGCAGAAAAGCAGCCTGTGACTTGGGCCTCGTGGCCAGAGTGAATGAGATCTCTGAAGATATGTTTGGCGAGTTGGGCCTACTGAGCTGCAAACCTGTCCGTATAGCACTTAAAAGTGACGCAGTCCCGTACAGTATTTCTACTCCTCGTAGAATTCCGTTCCCGCTCATGCCTCAAGTGGAGAAAGAGCTCATGCGCATGAAGTCTATGGGGGTTATTGAAGAGGTTGTTGAAGCAACTGATTGGTGTGCCCCCATTGTTCCAGTTGCAAAGAAAAACGGAAAGGTGCGCATCTGTGTGGACCTGAAAAGGTTGAATGAGGCAGTAAAGAGGGAGAGATTTGTGCTGCCGACACTGGAAGATATAGCCCCGAAGTTGGCTGGGGCGAAGTTCTTTTCCACATTAGACGCTTCTAGCGGCTTTTGGCAGATCCCCCTGGATCCAAAGTGCCGCAAACTGACTACCTTTATCACTCCGGTAGGTCGGTTCTGTTTCTGCAGACTTCCCTTTGGGATATCCTCCGCTCCTGAGATCTTTCAGAGGGAAATGAGTTCTCTCCTGAGTGGCCACGTGGGCACAGCAGTCGTCATGGACGACATTCTAGTGTATGGGTCTACAGTGGAGGAGCATGATCAGCGTTTGAGTTGTGTGCTGCAGGCTATCAAAGAGTCTGGGCTGAAGTTGAATAAAGAAAAATGTCATTTTAGGAAAACTGAATTATGCTACTTTGGGCATATCATCAACGGGGATGGCATCAAGCCGGACCCCGAGAAAATTCGGTCTATCGAACAGATGAAAAGCCCTTCTGATGTACATGAGCTGAGACAGATATTGGGCCTTGTAAATTACGTGGGCAAGTTTCTTCCAGATTTATCTACAGTTTTGCACCCTATCACAGAGTTGCTTAAGAAAGATGTTGCCTGGGTCTGGGGACCCTCACAAGAAAAAGCGTTCCTGCATGCTAAGTCCCTGCTGGGGTCTGCCCCAGTGCTGGGGTTCTACGACCCTTCAAAAAAGACTGTGGTTAGTGCTGATGCAAGCAGTTATGGGTTGGGGGCTGCACTCCTGCAACTGAATGACAACAAACTACAGCCCATCGCCTACTGTTCCCGCACACTGACGGCTGCGGAGTCAAAATACGCTCAAATTGAGAAAGAGTGCCTGGCTGCAGTTTGGGCCTGTGAGCGCTTTCAGCGCTATCTAGTGGGTTTGGAGAAATTTAGTCTGGAAACTGACCACAAACCGCTAGTCCCTCTTATCAATTCTTATGACATCGACAAAACATCCTTGAGATGCCAGAGACTTTTAATGAGACTACTCAGGTTCAATGTTCAGGCAGTGCATGTGCCGGGGAAGCAGCTGGTTGTGGCAGATACACTGTCCAGGCTCCCGCTGGCTGCTGCTGAAGAATCCTCCACAGAGTCGGATGTAAAAGTGTATGTTGATTCAGTTCTGGCCTCTAAGTCCATTTCTTCAAGGAAACTGGAAGAGATAAAGAAAGAGACATATTTGGACACAGATCTGCAAGAAGTTATAAAGTACATAAGAGATGGCTGGCCCGAGAGCCGGGCAGCCTGGATGTCTTTAAATGCTTACCAGCCAGAGAGGTCGCAGCTCACGGAGCTGGAGGGGTTGGTGCTGTTCCAAGACCGTATTGTAATTCCTGTCAGCATGAGGAAGGAGATGTTAAACAGGATTCATGATGGCCACTTAGGCATTACAAAGTGCAGAGAAAGAGCAGCTACAGCTGTGTGGTGGCCTGGGATCAGCTCCGACATTGCAAATCATGTGTCTAAATGTGCCTTTTGCCGGGAACGCCGGCCTACTCAGAGAAGGGAGCCCTTAATGTCTACTCCGCTGCCTGCGGGGCCGTGGCAGAAAATAGCTGCTGATTTGTGCGAACTGCACGGGAAAAAGTTTCTTATTGTTATCGACTACTATTCCAGGTATTTGGAAATAGCACCCCTGAATGATATCACAAGTCAGGCCGTTATCATTCGCCTGAAGAGCTTGTTCGCCCGCTGGGGCATTCCAATGGAGCTGGTGAGTGATAATGGCATGCAGTTCGCTTCTACAGAGTTCAGTGCTTTCAGCAGGGAATATGATTTTGTACATTCCACGTCAAGTCCACATTATCCGCAGGCCAACGGAATGGCTGAAAGGGCAGTTCAAACAACAAAATTCATCCTAAAGCAATCTGAACCGTACCTAGCCCTCTTGTCATACAGGGCGACGCCCATTCAAGCCACCGGGTTTAGCCCGGCACAGCTGATGCTAGGACGCCAGATTCGCACCACTTTACCCTCAGTGGGTGTCTTCAAGCCGCCTGGCCCTGTTCCTCGGGACGAAGTCCTTAGGAGGGATGAAGAGGCCAAAAAGGGTTATCGTTTCTTCTACGACAGGAGACATTCTGTCAGGCCTTTACAGGAACTGAAAGCGGGCCAAAGTGTCAGAATTAAACTGGATGATGAGAAGAAATGGAAGACGCCTGCTACGGTAGTGGGCCGCTCTCCAGAACCAAGGTCTTACACAGTCCTTACAGAGGGAGGGACGGTTACACGCCGTAAACGAAGACATCTTCAGCCTGTACCTGAGAGTCTGGAACCGGATACCTCAGTACCACCGCCGGTGGGATCTCCTGTTCTAAGAGAGGTGCCTTCCCCTCAGCAAGATCATAGCGGGGATATATCTTTGCCTCCAGCAGACTCTTGTTCACCATCTTCTGTATCAGAGGACAGTTCATGCAAAGTTACATCAAGCGGAAGAGTGGTGAGGCTTCCGGCCCGATACAGGGACTGACTTTAGCTAGAACAGTGACCGGAAGTATGGGCAGAATAATCCCATGGTCACTGTGGACTAGGGTAGTCTACCCCGATGTCCAAGTCAGGATGTAATTTATTTGTTCATGTTTTCTAATCTATCTGTTTTTATAATGTTCTAAAACAAAATGTTGTTGTATACCCTGTTGGTGTACCTTGTTATTTAATATATGCAAATGTATGCTTTGCCTTTGAAAAAGGGGAAGATGTGATGATAGCAGGATGTGATGTCACTAGCATGTGGGCGGGGCTTAGGTCCGGTGTCTGTGTCGCAGTTAGTTTAGTACAATCAACCTGTCTGGATGTGTATTGCTATGCTCTGCAATAAAATAGAGTTGTACCATCATTGCTGTGTCCTGCATATGTCCTGCATCTCATGACACTGGGAGCCTCCCGCGCTAAGCCTCCTATTAGCGAGGATGGCGTTCTGTCATGGAAGAGGAGAGGATTAACTTTTTCACCTGTAGCTTAGAACATTTACATTTGTTTTAATAAAAACTAATGTAAAGATTTAATGAAAATTCAGTATTTGTTTAGTTTACAACTAAACAAATACTGAATAGTGCAGCCAACGAATATTCTGAGTAATTAATATTTATTACAAAAATTTCTTAGCAGCACAAGTCTAATAAACACCTTGTAATTCTAAATATTATAAAGTTTTATAATAGGTCAATATATCAGCAGAGTTTGAACATTATTAGAACAAATTGACACCTTTCTTAATTTGAAGGAGACAATCCAAACTTGAGCCTGAAGAAGGCAGAGCTTGCCACTGTCATTGTGTTAACAAAATGTCCATTGTTTGGCTTCAACAAAAAGCCTTAACCACTGCAGTCCCTAAGAAGGACACATTCAGTGATTGGCTGCTACGGTACATAGTACTGCCACTGCTGATTGGGTCATTGGGTGTATCCTGCTCAGGAGATGCAATGGTTGTGGTTATAAACTGGATTTGTGGGGGATAAACATAATGGGCTAGATTACAAATGGAACACAATCAATAGAGTAGGGAGAATTATTTTTTGAGCATGGTTAAATATTTTAACCCCTTGAGTGCTAACAACGGCTCTGTGGTATACCTTTAACTATAACCCCTCCTATTTGGTCTCCACCCTATATAAGGACTACCTGTAACACTCATTTACTGCCTGATTATTGAAGTCTTAGCTACTCTGGTGTAGCTTTCCTTATCTCAGGTCTCCTACTGCTTGTATCCTGTGCAAGGTGGTTTACTTTGTTTACTCTAGCTGCGTCTTGAATCTCTTATGCTCAAATCGTTACTTTGTCATTACCGACTTTGGATCATTCAACGGCCGGATCTACTTTTTCACCGCTACCCGGAATGAAGCCGCATTCACACACGCTGCCTCTCCAAACACGGATCTTCCAATGCGGTAACAGAAATATCACGGTCCTCAAGGTGGTAACGTATACGAACAATGCTAAAGCCTTTAAACTTCTTACCTGCTTGTTTTTGTTACCATACTGAATTATTGGGCATCTCCTATTACCTGCAACATCCAATATGAACAAACATTGTATGTCTGTGGAATGTCTGAACTTGTAAATATTTTAGGCTGTGTGTGATTGCGTGAAGTAAGAAGAATCATTTGTTTCTACCAATTCAGATTCTGAGCTTGTCAGTATTTCTTTTTCATCTGTGGCCTCCGGTTATATATATATATCTTGAACATAAGATATATATTATATTAAATATTCCTTATATTTATTAACACTTAAGTCAGTAGTTAATATACAAATTCATCATATATTAAATGTCTCATATTGTTTAATCAGGCTACATAGAAGTTGTTTTCTGATTACTACAAAAAAGAGCAACAAGCTCTAATTTTAGAGCTAACCTTTATAACCAATGTGCAAATACTTGTTTACTTAAATACGAAGCTCAGAATACCACATAATAATCAGGCCTAAAATACCGAATTTTGAATTAATTAAACATTATGGATCCTAATGAAATAAAAAAGGAGTTTAATAATGTTTACCTTAAACTTGATTATTTAGCAAGAGCTGTGACAGAAGTGCAGACTGAAAATGCTGCACTGAAAACTATAGTTAAAGATTTTGTTACACAAAAGCCTCATGACCCACCTGAACCTCATATTAATTATCCACAACCTTTTTCAGGGAAACGTTCTGAGTTCAGGGAATTTAAGAATGCCTGTAATTTATTATTTTCTCTTAGACCTAAGACTTATCATACTGAGCGGATTAAAGTTTGTACCACAATATCTTTCCTACAAGGTGAACCCAGGACTTGGGCTAATAGGTTTTTTGAAAACAATAACAATATCCTGGATTCATTACAAGATTTTTTTTCTGCTTTAACTAGTTTATATCAAGACTCAAATTCTCAAATAAATGCTGAAATGAGATTGAGGTCTTTAAAACAAGGTAAGAGAAATGTGGAGGATTATACCACTGAGTTTCAGATGTGGGCAGAGGACTCTCAGTGGAATGAAATCAGTTTGAAAAATCAATATCGTTTAGGTTTATCTGAAACACTCAAAGATGAACTTTCACGTCTTGAGATCCCAGATACCCTTGATGGTCTTATTAAATTAAGTACATCTTTAGATCGTCGTTTGAGAGAAAGGAGGGCAGAAAAGGCCTCTAATGATACCTCATATAGAAGACCTTACCAAGTCACAACAAGTCATGACAAAGCTCATGGCAGAGCTACCCCTATGGAGATTGGTGTACTTAGAGGACCTCTGCCACCAGAGGAAAAAATTAGAAGGAGGTTGGAAAATCTCTGTTTATATTGTGCTCAAAAAGAACATGTAGTATCTACTTGTCCTTTGTTGAAAAAACAAAAGAATGGTAAGAAAAAAACCAGTGACTTTATTTACAGCATAGCTAATGATACACACATGACTTTGTCTATTTCTTTACAGTGGGACCAGAAAAATATCCAAACCAAGGCATTAATTGATTCAGGAGCATCCGGAAATTACATTGATTCCACTTATGTAAATAAAAATCGAATACCTACTATTTGTAAACAAAATCCTGTATCTATTAAGCTGATAGATGGTTCATTAATAGAACAAGGACCTATTAGACATCATACTATTCCCCTGCTTGTAACATCATTGCAGGGACACACTGAATATTTATCTTTTGATCTCATAACCATTCATCAGCATACTCTCATCCTAGGCTATCCTTGGTTGAAGAAACACAACCCTCACATAAATTGGGTTTCAAATAAGGTAACATTAGATTCTGCTTTTTGTTCCCAAACTTGTTATCCACATCAAACCATAGCGTCACTTGATATTGGTTTACCCTCGTGTTATCAGGATTTGGCAGATGTATTTAATTTAAAAGAGGCAGAAAACCTTCCACCTCATAGGGAGTTTGACTGTCCTATCGATATAATACCTGGTTCCAAAATCCCTCATGGTAAGATCTATCCCCTCTCTCAAGAGGAACTCCAGTATATAAGAAACTACTTAGACGAAAATTTACGTAAGGGATTTATTTCACACTCCACATCCCCTGCAGCTGCAGGTATGTTTCTAGTAAGAAACAAGGATGGTACCATAAGACCTATTATTGATTATAGAGCTTTAAATAACATCACAATAAAAAACAGATACCCGTTACCTTTAATACCTGAACTTTTGGAACGTCTAACTGGTGCAACTATTTACACCAAATTAGATTTAAAGGGAGCTTATAATTTGATTAGAATTAAAGAAGGTCACGAATGGAAAACGGCATTCAGGACCAGATATGGCCTTTTCCAATATAATGTAATGCCTTTTGGTCTGAGTAATGCTCCGGCAACTTTTCAGTTTTTTATAAATGAGATCTTTCGTGACCTGATAGACGTTTGTGTCATAATATACCTTGACGACATATTAATTTATTCTAGAACACCTCAAGAGCATGAAAAACATGTACGCTGGGTATTAACTCGTTTAAAAGAACACAAACTATATGCTAAACTGGAAAAATGTTCCTTTCATGTCACAGAAATAAAATTCTTGGGTTACATCATCAGTCCCAACAAAATTCAAATGGATCCGGAGAAGGTATCAGCAATTCTAAATTGGCCTACTCCTACTTCCACAAAATCTGTACAACGATTCATTGGTTTTGCGAATTTTTATAGGAAGTTTATAAAAAATTTCTCTTCAATCGTTAAACCATTAACAACACTCACTAGTGAAAAACAAAGATTTAAGTGGACCGAATCCGCTAGTCTTGCCTTTAATAAATTGAAAGAAAATTTTACTACAGCTCCCATTCTAGTTATGCCAGATTTTGATTCAGAATTTATCCTTGAAGTAGATGCATCCGACTCAGGTATCGGTGCAGTTTTATCACAACAAGATAAGAACAAGACTGAGATTCATCCTATTGCTTTCTATTCAAAAATGTTAACTAGTGCTGAGAAAAACTATAGCATAGGAGATAAAGAACTTCTAGCTATAAAACGTGCTCTAGATCATTGGAGACATTTATTAGAAGGTTCTAAGCTACCTTTTAAGATTTATACTGACCATAAAAATCTTGAATTTCTAAAAACAAGTAAGACCTTGTCTGCAAGACAAGCAAGATGGTCTATATTTTTTGATCGTTTCGATTTTCTCTTAACCTACAGACCAGGACATTTAAATACCAAAGCCGATGCCCTCTCTAGATTACATGAACAAGACACTCATAAGCAAATTTACCAAATCATTCCAAAAGAAAAAATTATAGGTTTATTAACACCTTTAGAAGAGGAGATCTTAAAAGAATTAAAACATGAACCACCACATGGAATAGACTGTCAAAAAGATTCCAAGACTGGTCTTTTCTATCATAATTCTAAACTATATATCCCCAAACAAATTAGATCTTCTATTCTTAAACAAACCCATGACGGGACACTAGCAGGCCATCCAGGTATTTCTAAAACTATAGACCTAACCAGGAGAAATTATTGGTGGCCACTCATGGATACCTATATTACAAACTATGTAAAACATTGTGATACCTGTGCCAGAAACAAGTTAACACACAAAAGACCATCAGGTCTTTTATCTCCTCTGCCTATTCCTGACAAACCCTGGAGTACCATATCAATGGACTTTATTGTCGAGTTACCTGAATCCCACCATTACAATACTATTTTAGTTGTCATTGATCATTTAACAAGACTGGCTCATTACATTCCCCTAAAAGGTCTCCCTACAGCTTTCACTACAGCTCACGTTTTCCTAGACAACATAGTTCGCTTACATGGACTGCCCAAAGTTATAATAACTGATCGTGGTACACAGTTTACCTCTAACTTTTGGAGATCCCTATGTAAGTTAATCAAAATTGATTCTAGATACTCGACTGCTTTTCACCCTCAGACAAATGGCCTTACAGAACGACTCAACCAAACCCTTGAGCAATATCTTCGTTGTTATATATCTCATCTGCAGGATGACTGGTCATCCTATTTACCTTTGGCTGAATTCTGTTATAACAATACTACTTCTACATCTACTAAACTATCCCCATTCTTCGTTACTTATGGATATCATCCTACTACTATTTCATTGTCCTCTCAACAAGTGAACTCTCCCTCAGCATTGGATTTCGCAACTACCCTACAAGAAAGACTTAACATCCTGAAAAAACATCTTTCGGAAGCTAAAGATTATCAAAAAAGGTTATATGATACCCATCACACTGCTAGCCCGGCTTATCAGATTGGAGATTTGGTACTACTCTCGACAAAGAATCTCAAACTGTCAGTTCCTAGCAAAAAGTTAGCAAATCAATATTTGGGTCCTTTTAAGATTTCTAAAATAATCAACCTCAATGCTGTGAGATTAGAGCTTCCCCAGGATTTTAGGATTCACCCCTCTTTTCATGTCTCTCTGTTAAAGCCATATCTTCCTTCACCTCAGTCTCTCTCCTTGTCTCGACCACCTCCAATACTCGTTGATGATCGAGAGGAGTATGAAGTTGAAGCTGTATTGGATTCTAGGATCCATAGGAAGAGGTTAGAGTATCTTGTGAAATGGAAAGGTTATGGTTCGGAGGATAACTCTTGGCAGCTTCATTCTGATCTTCGCACTCCCCGTCTTCTACGAAATTTTCATCGCCGCTATCCTGAGAAACCTAGTTTGGAAACCCCTGGGGTGCTTCCTTGAAGGGGGGGAGATGTGGTATACCTTTAACTATAACCCCTCCTATTTGGTCTCCACCCTATATAAGGACTACCTGTAACACTCATTTACTGCCTGATTATTGAAGTCTTAGCTACTCTGGTGTAGCTTTCCTTATCTCAGGTCTCCTACTGCTTGTATCCTGTGCAAGGTGGTTTACTTTGTTTACTCTAGCTGCGTCTTGAATCTCTTATGCTCAAATCGTTACTTTGTCATTACCGACTTTGGATCATTCAACGGCCGGATCTACTTTTTCACCGCTACCCGGAAGTAAGCCGCATTCACACACGCTGCCTCTCCAAACACGGATCTTCCAATGCGGTAACAGAAATATCACGGTCCTCAAGGTGGTAACGTATACGAACAATGCTAAAGCCTTTAAACTTCTTACCTGCTTGTTTTTGTTACCATACTGAATTATTGGGCATCTCCTATTACCTGCAACATCCAATATGAACAAACATTGTATGTCTGTGGAATGTCTGAACTTGTAAATATTTTAGGCTGTGTGTGATTGCGTGAAGTAAGAAGAATCATTTGTTTCTACCAATTCAGATTCTGAGCTTGTCAGTATTTCTTTTTCATCTGTGGCCTCCGGTTATATATATATATCTTGAACATAAGATATATATTATATTAAATATTCCTTATATTTATTAACACTTAAGTCAGTAGTTAATATACAAATTCATCATATATTAAATGTCTCATATTGTTTAATCAGGCTACATAGAAGTTGTTTTCTGATTACTACAAAAAAGAGCAACAAGCTCTAATTTTAGAGCTAACCTTTATAACCAATGTGCAAATACTTGTTTACTTAAATACGAAGCTCAGAATACCACAGGCTCTGAGCCGTCGCAGAGTTTCTCACTCAGGTGCTAATGACGGCGCAGAGCCGTCGCTAGCACTCTCCCACCTTGAGGGAGATCTGGGGGCTCCCACCCGCTCCTACCCCGGCAATCGTGCCTGTAGAGTGACAGGCATCGCCAGGGCTTCCCGTTTTGCGTGGTGACGTCACGCGTAATGACGTGATGACGTCACAGTGCAACTTTATGTAAAAAAGACAATAGACAATATAGGGAAAGGGGGCATGCTGCTTAGAAGTCTTGGGGATCTGAAATGAAAAGAAAAAAAAGTAAAAAAATAAAAATGTAAAATTAAAAAACCCTCAAATGTGCTTAGCACCCAGGTGGGAAAGTGCTTAGCACTCAAACGGTTAAATAAAGCATAAAAAAAATAGATTAAACTTTTCACAAACTCTATACTTTTAATGGATAGTGCAGAGAGCGCTATTAGCAAGCTCATTGTACTCTTATGGAAAGTGGTGACCTAAATATTGAGCTTGAGCGCAATCCAAAATACCAATGTAAAATTAGCTATTTTTAAAATTTCAAGTAAACCATTATTATTAATAATATAGCACAGAACTACATGAAGAACTTCACTTCTCAGCTTAGCTTCCCACTGGCTTAGCTCACTCTCTGCTTAGCATTTGAGTGATATACGACATACATTCTATTGTGCACTCCCATAGAAGTCTATTATGTGAGAGATTTAGCGCACCTATGTTATCTGACATGTATATGTTAGCGTTACCTAGACTATCACTCGAGCAATAAATAATAACTTTGGACTTGCATATTTTTGCACTGTACTTTTAATCTAGGCCATAATAAGAGGTCAGTACTAAGACATTAATTTGGTTAAACATGTGATTTATTAAATAAAGACAGCTTTATAATTATAAGGGCTAAATGCAAAATTCGTAGGTATGGTTTACACAATCAGACTAACTCACATGTAAAATATTTCCACAGTGGACTTATCATACCTGGCAGCACATACACGGCTTTCATTGATGCAGAAACAAATCTTGGGAATGTCAAGCATGTGATATTTGGCTGGTACAGCAACCTCATTAATTTTTTTTCCACAACTTTATTGGGGGCTAAATTTGTGACAGTACAATATGGAAAAGATGGTACAACGTAAGTATTAAACATGTTATACTTACATAAATCAAACCTTGCAGTGAAAAAAAAACCAGTAGAATGATGTTTACAAATAAATTAGCTCTTGGTTAAGTGAGTGCTGTTACTCGAGCATTTTAAAATATTTTCGGTCAGATTACAAGTGGAGCAGTATTTAAAGTTCCTTTTTGAGTGTTAATTCCGCTGAAGTAAGCTTTTTTGAGCGCATCGGGTAGTGCTCGGATTGCAAGTTAACCCGACACGTAAAAAGACGACCTTAGAATATCACGCATGTGATAATGTATTCCCCAATAGAAGTCAATGGAGCAAAATAAATTGGAAAAAAAACATACTTGCACGCAAACTCAATTGCTTATGTGCATGACATCTAAATTTACAGTAAATACACAGTAAAACACTATATTACAAATGAATATTGCATTAATATGATTTTTCATGTTTTCATCTACGTAAATGCAAAGGGCTCCAAAACACTTATATACATGTCTTATGTGTGTACATATGTATTTATGTGATTATATATGTCTGTAAATATATATATATATATATATATATATATATATATATATATATATATATGTATATATATATATATATATATATATATATTTATATATAAATACATCTGTATACACATATATACATATACATCTTTAGACATACAGTATCTCACAACAGTGAGTACACCCCTCACATATTTGTAAATATTTTATTATATCTTTTCATGTGACAACACTGAAGAAATGACACTTTGCTACAATGTAAAGTAGTGAGTGTACAGCCTGTATAACAGTGTAAATTTGCTGTCCCCTCAAAATAAATCAACACACAGCTATTAATGTCTAAACCGTTGGCAACAAAAGTGAGTACACCCCTAAGTGGAAATGTCCAAATTGGGCCCAAGTGTCAATATTTTGTGTGACCACTATTATTTTCCAGCACTGCCTTAACCCTCTTGGTCATGGGGTTCACCAGAGCTTCACAGGTTGCCACTGGAGTTCTCTTCCACTCCTCCATGACGACATCACAGAGTTGGCAGATGTTAGAGGCCTTGTGCTCCCCCACCTTCCATTTGAGGATGCCCCACAGATGCTCAATAGGGTTTAGGTCTGGAGACTTGCTTGGCCAGTTCATCACCTTTACCCTCAGCTTCTTTAGTAAGGCAGTGGTTGTCTTGGAGGTGTGTTTGGGGTAGTTATCATGTTGGAATACTGCCCTGTGGCCAAGTCTCCAAAGGGAGGGGATCATGCTCTGCTTCAGTATGTCACAGTACATGTTGGCATTCATGGTTCCCTCAATGAACTGTAGCTCTGTAGTGCCGGCAGCACTCATGCAGGCCCAGACCATGACACTCCCACCACCATGTTTGACTGTAGGCAAGACACACTTGTCTTTGTACTCCTCACCTGGTTGCTGCCACACACGCTTGACACAATCTGAAACAAATAAGTTTATCTTGGTCTCATCGGAACACAGGACATGGTTCCAGTAATCCATGTCCTTAGTCTGCTTGTCTTCAGCAAACTGTTTGCGGGCTTTCATGTGCATCACCTTTAGAAGAGGCTTCCTTCTGGGATGACAGCCATGTAGACCAATTTGATGCAGTGTGCGGCGTATGGTCTGAGTACTGAAGGGCTGAACCCCCACCCCTTCAACCCCTGCAGCAATGCTGGCAGCACTCATACGTCTATTTCCCAAAGACAAACTCTGGATATGAAGCTGAGCATGTGCACTCAACTTCTTTGGTCGACCATGGCGAGGAAACTGCTGTATGGTCTTGCCCACCGTGCTGCAGCTCAGTTTCAGGGTCTTGGCAATCTTCTTATAGCCTAGGCCATCATTATGTAGAGCAACAATTCTTTTTTTCAGATCCTCAGAGAGTTCTTTGCCATGAGGTTCCATGTTGAACTTCTAGTGACCAGTATGAGAGAGTGTGAGAGTGATAACACCAAATATAACACACCTCCTCCCCATTCACACTTGTAACACTAACGAGTCACATGACACCGGGGAGGGGAAATTACTAATTGGGCCCAATTTGGACATTTCCACTAAGGGGTATACTCACTTTTGTTGCCAACGGTTTAGACATTAATGGCTGTGTGTTGTGTTATTTTGAGGGGACAGCAAATTTACACTGTTATACAGGCTGTACAATCACTACTTTACATTGTAACAAAGTGTCATTTCTTCAGTGTTGTCACATGAAAAGATATAATAAAATATTTACAAAAATGTGAGGGGAGTACTCACTTTTGTGAGATAGAGTTTTCTAGCTAAACTCAGTGTGGAAATGCTGGAACCAAGCAGTCAAAGAGAAGGATCATCATCCTCCATTCATAGAAACATCTAATGTTTGTCATGTGTCATCACTAGGTCTCACTGGACCACCATGCAGCTAGTGAAGGAAAGCTAGAATTAAAACAATATGTTTACCACAAAATGCCAGATATATTTTACAAGTGGCATAGTATAAAAAGTTAAAACGTATTTTAAAACATCAGCAACGCGTTTCTCAGTACAGCAGTGCTTTTTTATAAGGCTGTCTTTGCTGCTCTTATTGTTACTAAGTAACTATTCATTTTGTAATTATAACATATAATTGGTAACAACAATATGAAATAATTAGTTGCAGCCATGCCACAAATTGATATAAGCTCAAAGCATGTTTTGCTTTTATATTATGTCAGTCATTATAGGGACATTGAAATGACCATAAAATCTTTCATGTAATAAGCAGAACATTAAAACAAACAGTTTGGGCTCCATTTATTAAGCTGCTCCTTAAACTATCTGCCACCTTTTAGGATGATTGACAGCCCCTGCTAGCAGCTTATTGGCTGCCAGTGAGCAGGGGGCGGCACTGCACAAGCATTTCACAAGAAATGCCTGTGCAAGGAAAAATGCGGACAGAATATACGCTAATTAATTTAGAGGATTGCTACATTGAGCTAGTCAAGTGCCACACCCTAACAGCTATGCGACTCAATTAGGATATATATATATATATATATATATATATATATATATATATATATATGTGTGTAAACTGTGTTGTTCTTTTAGTGAGTGCCCGTTTCAGAGTGCAGAGATGTCATTCACTTTATATCTCCTATGGGTAGATGTCTCTGTTATTGTGTGAACAATTAAGGGCCGATTTACTAAAGTCTGGAGAGACATGATACAATGTAGCGTATCATGTCCGCCGCATATCGATAAATACCGACAGCATACACTGTCGGCATTTATCATTGCACAAGCAGTTATGGTGAACTGTTTGTGCAATGCTGCCCCCTGCAGATTCGTGGCCAATCGACTGCTAGCAGGGGGTGTCAATCAGCCCAATTGTATAGGATCCGGCAGATTGATGTCTGTAGCCTCAGAGGCAGCGGACGAGTTATGGAGCAGTGGTCTTTAGACCGCTGCTTCATAACTACTGTTTCCGACGAGCCTTAAGGCTCGCACAGAGACAGGGGCATCAAGCTCCTTTCGGAGCTTGATAATTCTGCCCCTTAGACTAGTCCCTTGTTATCTATATGCATTACTAGGATTTGGCAGATGGAGGTCACAACATCACCTACGTGCATAATGCTATGAGTTGTTGGAAAATGCCCAAAACCCACCCCAGACATTTACTCATTTATTTGATTGTAGGTACAGGGGCTCTTTCAAAGCCTCATTCTATCATCCACATTAACAGTGTCTCCTAATTTGAAACAGAAAAATCTCCACTTTCAAATGAGAGTTCACTTGTCCACAAAGATGCATAGTAGACAATTTTGTTGCAAATGCTGATAACCTACACCATTAGGCAGCATGGAGATATTACTGTTATGCAAAAGCTTTCCACAGAGTGGCAATATCTCCCTCTCGTACCATAAAGGCAGTGAAGTGAAAAGGGGTCAGTACCTCAAGGATGCTGTTAATTACTAATTAGTAATTTGTATTAGTTATTGTCTGCACTACTGGATACCTGGGAGGATCTTAACCTTGTGAAAGAAAAGAATACCCTTCATTGAACAAGTAGGCCATATACCCAACATATTTATACAGGTGATCTGATAAGTAGGGGCCCCATCTATTGTATAAAACACACATCGAGACAAGAGACCTTATTTCAGAATTAGAGAAATCATCTCTTTCTAGTAAGTTATCTCATGCCTCACTGTTATTGGTAGGTGATTGTGCAAAAAGATGTCTGAGAAGTATTTTTTAGTGAATGAAACACCAGTGTAGAATACTCTACCTGCAAGGAAAAGGGGGTGTTTTGTAGCACAAGAAATTTTCAGAAGCATAAGATAATCAGGTTGTCATGGTTTTCTCAAGAGTTTTGGAATCTTAAATAAAAAATAAAAAAAATCCTATGAAAACTCATCCTATGCACATTGCAAGAAATGTTTAATTGATTGAAATCACCTCCATAGCTGGTAAAATATCATTGTACCAGACTAATTAAAACTATTTTTTTTTAATTTCAGGAGTACATTCTGTGGAGGGTTTACAACAGAAAAAAGCTTTCAGCAGAGTATTGGTAGTTGCTAATATTTTGCCAACTAAACAAACATTTTGCTGACTTAATAAAACTTTTTTAAAAACAAGAAAGAATTTTGTTTTTTAAATTATTTTTCTGACTCATTTATTTCTCTTTGTTCACATAGGGCTATATTACAAGTGGAGTGCTATTTAGTGTTCACGCTTGAACGTTAACTTTGCGAGTTGGGTTGAGCATGTATTATAAATTGAAAGTAAAATGCTAGCGCTCTTGTAAAAGCAGATGTCTTCGAAAAGATACTCGGCTAGATCAGGAGTTCTGCGTTAGCCTTAAAAGCAGCGTTGAGAGGTCCTAATGCTGCTTTTTAACTCCCGCTGGTATTACGAGTCAGGCAGGTACAGGTATACCGCTCACTTTTCTTCCGCGACTCGAGGCTACCGCAAATCCCCTTACGTCAATTGCGTATCCTATCTTTTTAATGGGATTTGCCTAACGCTGGTATTACGAGTCTTGGAAGAAGTGAGCGATAGACCCTCTCCTGTCAAGGCTCCTACCGCATTTGAAAGTCAGTAGTTAAGAGTTTTATGGGCTAACGCCGGAACATAAAGCTCTTAACTAAAGTGATAAAAAGTACACTAACATCCATAAACTACCTATTAACCCCAAAACCGAGGCCCCCCCCACATTGCAAACACTAAAATAATTTTTTTAACCCCTAATCTGCCGACCGGACATCGCCGTCACTTTAATAAATGTATTAACCCCTAAACCGCCGTACTCCCGCCTCGGAAACATTAGTTAAATTGTATTAACCCCTAATCTACCGTCCCTAACATCGCCGACACCTACCTACATTTATTAACCCCTAATATGCCGCACCTAACGTCGCCGCTACTATACTAAATTTATTAACCCTTAAACCTAAGTCTAACCCTAACCCTAACCCCCACTAACAAATCTAATTTAAATAAATCTAATGAATATTACTATTAACTAAATTATTCCTATTTAAAACTAAATACTTACCTATAAAATAAACCCTAATATAGCTACAATATAACTAATAGTTACATTGTAGCTATTTTAGGATTTATTTTTATTTTACAGGCAACTTTGTATTTATTTTAACTAGGTACAATAGTTATTAAATAGTTATTAACTATTTAATAGCTACCTAGCTAAAATAAATACAAATTTATCTGTAAAATAAATCCTAACCTAAGTTACAAATACACCTAACACTACACTATAATTAAATAAATTACCTAAATTAAATTAAACTAATTACAATTGGGGGCGGAGCTAACCGCCGTATGAAGAGGTTGTGGGTCTGTACAGCTCCGGTGATTTTGGAGACAAAAACCGCTCAAAAATAATTTTCCAGAGCTCTAAAATTGCAGATTTAGGAGCATATAACTAGTGAGTTGAGCGCTGAGCATATATTGATAGTGATGTCGCAAACCGCCATTGACTTCAATAGGCAGGTGAACTTTAAAACCTACAAGGGCTCTTTCTGGCCACAATAGTGATGGAAAAGTTGTTTCAAGGGGACTAACACCTGGACTGTGGCATGCTGGAGGGGGATCCCTGGCAAAACTCCCCTGGAAAATTACATAGTTTATGCAGAGTCTGCTTTTAACCCATAAAGGGCCAAAATCACCTAACATTCCCAAATTGTTTGCAATAACGTGCTTTAAAACATCAGTTATGATGTCGTATCTATCAGGTAGTGTAAGGGTTACGGCCGCATCACAGTGACAGAGCAAACTCCAAGTGTAATGCACCGCAATCAACCGCAAACAGTCCACTTGCAGAACCACGAGATAGATAGATTTGATAAATAGATACATAGATTACATAGCTCAATCGATGCAATATACATATGATCGATACACTGTACATAGATCAATACATGCAATATACATTTGATAGATACGAATTACATCGATCAATAGATGCAATATACATTTGATAGATACAAATGTTATCGAATCAAAGATGCAATATACATTTTATAGATACGAATGACATCAACCAAAATATGTAATATACATTTTATAGATACGAATTAAATCGATCAATAGATGCAATCTACATTTGATCGATACGTTTGATAGTTCGATCGATTTGATATATAAATAAATCGATTTGAAATATATATAATTTCCCTGACAGAGTATAACAATAAGACATGCGGTCTGTGACCCGTGGTGTGTTAAGTAGTACTATTCTTAACATTTTACTACAACCTGTTACTCCCCCTATCGGGGGAGGTCTATATGGCCTTCATTTTTGGAACCGGGAGATGGAAGAAGATGATTGTTCTGTCCTCCTACTTCAAATTTGTCAGAAACACAAGTGGCTGTCTCAAAACAGTCCGGACAGAAGATAGATCGATAGATAGGATAGATATACATAGATTGATAGTTAGATAGAATCGATAGAAGAGAAATAGATAGATTTTTTAGATATATAATTACCCTTATAAAGTATAATAATTAAACATGCGGTCTTGGACCCATGGTAACTAGCTTGTGTTAAGTAGTACTATTCTTAGCACTTTCAGCCCTGTAACTCCCCCTATTGGTGGAGGTCTATATGGCGGTTATGATTGATTACCCTGACAAAGTATAACAACAAGACACGCGGTCTGGGACCCATGGTAATTTTGTTGTGTTAAGTAAAACTTTTCTTATCACTTGAATCCCTCTTACCCCCCCCCCCCCTTTTGTTGGAGCTCTATATGGCTTGCATGATTAGCCTGACAAAGTATAATAAGAAAACATCTGGTCTGGGACCCATGGTAACTAGGTTGTGTTTAAGTAGTACTATTCTTAGAACTGTAATCCCTGTTACTCCCCCTATCAAGGGAGGTCTATATGGCCTGCATGATTACCCTGACAAAGTATAACAACAAGACACACGGTGTTGGACCCATGGTAACTAGCTTGTGTTAATTAGTACTTTTCTTAGCACTTTAATCCCTGTTACCCCCCTATCGGGGGAGGTCTATATGGCCTGCCTGATTACCCTGAAAAAATATAATAATAAGACATGCGGTCTGGGACCCATGTTAACTAGGTTGTGTTTTAAGTAGTACCATTCTTAGCACTTTAATCTCTGTAACTCTCCCTATTTGGGGAGGTCTATACGGCCTGGATGATTACCCATTCAAAATATAATAATAAGACATCTGCTCTGGGTCTTGGACCCATGGTAACTATGTTGTGTTAAGTAGTAATGTCCTTAGCATTTTAATAGCTGTTACTCATACTCACCCTATCGGTGGAGGTCTATATGGCCTGCATGATTACCCTTAAAAAATATAATAACAAAACATGCGGTCTGGGACCCATGGTAACTAGGTTGTGTTAAGTAGTAATTTCCTTAGCATTTTAATACCTGTTAGGGGAGATCTATATGGCCTGCATGATTACCCTTACAAAATATAATAACAAAACATGCGGTCTGGGACCCATGGTAACTAGGTTGTGTTAAGTATTACTCTTCTTAGCATTTTAATACCTGTTACTCACCCTATCGTGGGAGGTCTATACGGCCTGCATGATTACCCATACAAAATATAATAATAAGACATCTGCTCTGGGTCTGTGACCCATGGTAACTAGGTTGTGTTAACTTAAGTAGTACTGTTCTTAGCATTTTAATACCTGTTACTCACCCTATCGGGGGAGGTCTATATGGCCTGCATGATTACCCTAACAAAATATAATAACAAGACATGCGGTCTGGGACCCATGGTAACTAGGTTGTGTTGAGTAGTACTGTTCTGAGCATTTTAATACCTGTTACTCACCCTATTGGGGGAGGTCTATATGGCCTGCATGATTAACTGAACAAAATATAATAATAAGACATATGCTCTGGGACCCATGGTAACTTTGTGTTAAGTAGTACTGTTCTTAGCATTTCAATACCTGTTACTCACCCTATTGGGGGAGGTCTATATGGCCTGCATGATCACCCTTAAGAAATATAATAACAAAACATATGCTTTGGGACCCATGGTAACTAGGTTGTGTTAAGTAGTACTGTTCTTAGCAGTTTAATACCTGTTACAACACCGAATGTTGGCAGGTCTATCTGGCCTTCATGATTAGCCGCACCCAAACCAAAAAAAAAAAAAGCCAAGCGTTCTTGGATTAACACCCATGGCTAAATCGGTTGTTTCAATTAGTACTATTCTTAGCACTTTCATCCCTGTTACTTTCAGGCCTCTTGGGGGTGGTCTACATGGCCATCATGATTAGCCTAACAAAATACTACAATCCAACCTTGGCTCAGTCTTCATAGGCCCTTCATTGGCTGTATTTTGGTAGTACTGTTCTTATTAGTTTAATACCTGATACAAAACAGAATGGTGGCAGCTCTATATGGCCTGCATGATTGGCCACACCCAAACCAAAAAAAAGCCAAGCGATCTTGGATTAACACCCATGACTAACTTGGTTGTTTCAAGTAGTACTATTCTTAGCACTTTCATCTCATCCCTGTTTCTTCCAGGACTCTCGGTGGTGGTCTACATGGCCATCATGATTAGCCTAACCAAATACTACAATCCAACCTTGGCTCAGTCTTCATAAGGCCCTTCATTGGCTGTATTTTGGTAGTTCTGTTCTTATTATTTTAATACCTGATACAACACCGAATGGTGGCAGCTCTATATGGCCTGCATGATTAGCCGCACCCAAACCAAAAAAAAAGCCAAGCGGTCTTGGATTAACACCCATGGCTAACTCGGTTCTTTCAAGTAGTACTATTCTTAGCACTTTCATCTCATCCCTGTTACTTCCAGGACTCTCGGTGGTGGTCTACATGGCAATCATGATTAGCCTAACCAAATACTACAATCCAACCTTGGCTCAGTCTTAATAAGGCCCTTAATTGGCTGTATTTTGGTAGTTCTGTTCTTATTATTTTAATACCTGATACAACACCGAATGGTGGCAGCTCTATATGGCCTGCATGATTAGCCGCACCCAAACCAAAAAAAAAGCCAAGCGTTCTTGGATTAACACCCATGGCTAACTCGGTTGTTTCAAGTAGTACTATTCTTAGCACTTTCATCTCATCCCTGTTACTTCCAGGACTCTCGGTGGTGGTCTACATGGCCATCATGATTAGCCTAACCAAATGCTACAATCCAACCTTGGCTCAGTCTTCATAAGGCCCTTTATTGACTGTATTTTGGTAGTTCTGTTCTTATAAGTTTAATACCTAATACAACACCGAATGGTTGCAGCTCTATATGGCCTGCATGATTAGCCGCACCGAAAGCCAAAAAAAAGCCAAGCGGTCTTGCACTAACACCCATGGCTAACTCTGTTGTTTCAAGTTGTACTATTCTTAGCACTTTCATCACATCCCTTACTTCCATGCCTCTCGGGGGTGGTCTACATGGCCATCATGATTAGCCTAACCAAATACTACAATCCAACCTTGGCTCAGTCTTCATAAGGCCCTTCATTGGCTGTATTTTGGTAGTTCTGTTCTTATTAGTTTAATACCTGATACAACACC
Source organism: Bombina bombina (assembly GCF_027579735.1). Taxonomy (NCBI): domain Eukaryota; kingdom Metazoa; phylum Chordata; class Amphibia; order Anura; family Bombinatoridae; genus Bombina; species Bombina bombina. The sequence goes on along the minus strand of NC_069507.1, from coordinate 230,086,294 downwards.
GAATGGTGGCAGCTCTATATGGCCTGCATGATTAGCCGCACCCAAACCAAAAAAAAGCCAAGCGGTCTTGGATTAACACCCATGGCTAACTTGGTTGTTTCAAGTAGTACTATTCTTAGCACTTTCATCTCATCCCTGTTACTTCCAGGACTCTCGGTGGTGGTCTACATGGCCATCATGATTAGCCTAACCAAATACTACAATCCAACCTTGGCTCAGTCTTCATAAGGCCCTTCATTGGCTGTATTTTGGTAGTTCTGTTCTTATAAGTTTAACACCTGATACAACACCGAATGGTGGCAGCTCTATATGGCCTGCATGATTATCCGCACCCAAACCAAAAAAAAAGCCAAGCGTTCTTGGATTAACACCCATGGCTAACTCAGTTGTTTCAAGTAGTACTATTCTTAGCACTTTCATCTCATCCCTGTTACTTCCAGGACTCTCGGTGGTGGTCTACATGGCCATCATGATTAGCCTAACCAAATACTACAATCCAACCTTGGCTCAGTCTTCATAGGCCCTTCATTGGCTGTATTTTGGTAGTACTGTTCTTATTAGTTTAATACCTGATACAACACAGAATGGTGGCAGCTCTATATGGCCTGCATGATTAGCCACACCCAAACCAAAAAAAAGCCAAGCGGTCTTGGATTAACACCCATGACTAACTCGGTTGTTTCAAGTAGTACTATTCTTAGCACTTTCATCTCATCCCTGTTACTTCCAGGACTCTCGGTGGTGGTCTACATGGCCATCATGATTAGCCTAACCAAATACTACAATCCAACCTTGGCTCAGTCTTCATAAGGCCCTTCATTGGCTGTATTTTGGTAGTTCTGTTCTTATTATTTTAATACCTGATACAACACCGAATGGTGGCAGCTCTATATGGCCTGCATGATTAGCCGCACCCAAACCAAAAAAAAAGCCAAGCGGTCTTGGATTAACACCCATGGCTAACTCGGTTCTTTCAAGTAGTACTATTCTTAGCACTTTCATCTCATCCCTGTTACTTCCAGGACTCTCGGTGGTGGTCTACATGGCAATCATGATTAGCCTAACCAAATACTACAATCCAACCTTGGCTCAGTCTTAATAAGGCCCTTCATTTGCTGTATTTTGGTAGTTCTGTTCTTATTATTTTAATACCTGATACAACACCGAATGGTGGCAGCTCTATATGGCCTGCATGATTAGCCACACCCAAACCAAAAAAAAAGCCAAGCGTTCTTGGATTAACACCCATGGCTAACTCGGTTGTTTCAAGTAGTACTATTCTTAGCACTTTCATCTCATGCCTGTTACTTCCAGGACTCTCGGTGGTGGTCTACATGGCCATCATGATTAGCCTAACCAAATACTACAATCCAACCTTGGCTCAGTCTTCATAAGGCCCTTCATTGGCTGTATTTTGGTAGTTCTGTTCTTATAAGTTTAATACCTGATACAAAACTGAATGGTGGCAGCTCTATATGGCCTGCATGATTATCCGCACCCAAACCAAAAAAAAAGCCAAGCGTTCTTGGATTAACACCCATGGCTAACTCGGTTGTTTCAAGTAGTACTATTCTTAGCACTTTCATCTCATCCCTGTTACTTCCAGGACTCTCGGTGGTGGTCTACATGGCCATCATGATTAGCCTAACCAAATACTACAATCCAACCTTGGCTCAGTCTTCATAAGGCCCTTCATTGGCTGTATTTTGGTAGTTCTGTTCTTATTAGTTTAATACCTGATACAACACCGAATGGTGGCAGCTCTATATGGCCTGCATGATTAGCCTCACCCAAACCAAAAAAAAAGCCAAGCGGTCTTGGATTAACACCCATGGCTAACTCGGTTGTTTCAAGTAGTACTATTCTTAGCACTTTCATCTCATCCCTGTTACTTCCAGGACTCTCGGTGGTGGTCTACATGGCCATCATGATTAGCCTAACCAAATACTACAATCCAACCTTGGCTCAGTCTTCATAAGGCCCTTCATTGACTGTATTTTGGTAGTTCTGTTCTTATAAGTTTAATACCTGATACAACACCGAATGGTGGCAGCTCTATATGGCCTGCATGATTATCCGCACCCAAACCAAAAAAAAAGCCAAGTGTTCTTGGATTAACACCCATGGCTAACTCGGTTGTTTCAAGTAGTACTATTCTTAGCACTTTCATCTCATCCCTGTTACTTCCAGGACTCTCGTGGTGGTCTACATGGCCATCATGATTAGCCTAACCAAATACTACAATCCAACCTTGGCTCAGTCTTCATAGGCCCTTCATTGGCTGTATTTTGGTAGTACTGTTCTTATTAGTTTAATACCTGATACAACACAGAATGGTGGCAGCTCTATATGGCCTGCATGATTAGCCACACCCAAACCAAAAAAAAGCCAAGCGGTCTTGGATTAACACCCATGACTAACTCGGTTGTTTCAAGTAGTACTATTCTTAGCACTTTCATCTCATCCCTGTTACTTCCAGGACTCTCGGTGGTGGTCTACATGGCCATCATGATTAGCCTAACCAAATACTACAATCCAACCTTGGCTCAGTCTTCATAAGGCCCTTCATTGGCTGTATTTTGGTAGTTCTGTTCTTATTATTTTAATACCTGATACAACACTGAATGGTGGCAGCTCTATATGGCCTGCATGATTAGCCGCACCCAAACCAAAAAAAAAGCCAAGCGGTCTTGGATTAACACCCATGGCTAACTCGGTTCTTTCAAGTAGTACTATTCTTAGCACTTTCATCTCATCCCTGTTACTTCCAGGACTCTCGGTGGTGGTCTACATGGCCATCATGATTAGCCTAACCAAATACTACAATCCAACCTTGGCTCAGTCTTCATAGGCCCTTCATTGGCTGTATTTTGGTAGTACTGTTCTTATTAGTTTAATACCTGATACAACACAGAATGGTGGCAGCTCTATATGGCCTGCATGATTAGCCACACCCAAACCAAAAAAAAGCCAAGCGGTCTTGGATTAACACCCATGACTAACTCGGTTGTTTCAAGTAGTACTATTCTTAGCACTTTCATCTCATCCCTGTTACTTCCAGGACTCTCGGTGGTGGTCTACATGGCCATCATGATTAGCCTAACCAAATACTACAATCCAACCTTGGCTCAGTCTTCATAAGGCCCTTCATTGGCTGTATTTTGGTAGTTCTGTTCTTATTATTTTAATACCTGATACAACACTGAATGGTGGCAGCTCTATATGGCCTGCATGATTAGCCGCACCCAAACCAAAAAAAAAGCCAAGCGGTCTTGGATTAAAACCCATGGCTAACTCGGTTCTTTCAAGTAGTACTATTCTTAGCACTTTCATCTCATCCCTGTTACTTCCAGGACTCTCGGTGGTGGTCTACATGGCAATCATGATTAGCCTAACCAAATACTACAATCCAACCTTGGCTCAGTCTTAATAAGGCCCTTCATTTGCTATATTTTGGTAGTTCTGTTCTTATTATTTTAATACCTGATACAACACCGAATGGTGGCAGCTCTATATGGCCTGCATGATTAGCCGCACCCAAACCAAAAAAAAAGCCAAGCGTTCTTGGATTAACACCCATGGCTAACTCGGTTGTTTCAAGTAGTACTATTCTTAGCACTTTCATCTCATCCCTGTTACTTCCAGGACTCTCGGTGGTGGTCTACATGGCCATCATGATTAGCCTAACCAAATACTACAATCCAACCTTGGCTCAGTCTTCATAAGGCCCTTCATTGGCTGTATTTTGGTAGTTCTGTTCTTATAAATGTAATACCTAATACAACACCGAATGGTGGCAGCTCTATATGGCCTGCATGATTAGCCGCACCCAAAACAAAAAAAAAGCCAAGCGGTCTTGCACTAACACCCATGGCTAACTCTGTTGTTTCAAGTAGTACTATTCTTAGCACTTTCATCTCATCCCTTACTTCCATGCCTCTCGGGGGTGGTCTACATGGCCATCATGATTAGCCTAACCAAATACTACAATCCAACCTTGGCTCAGTCTTCATAAGGCCCTTCATTTGCTGTATTTTGGTAGTTCTGTTCTTAGCACTTTCATCTCATCCCTGTTACTTCCAGGACTCTTGGTGGTGGTCTACATGGCCATCATGATTAGCCTAACCAAATACTACAATCCAACCTTGGCTCAGTCTTCATAAGGCCCTTCATTGGCTGTATTTTGGTAGTTCTGTTCTCATAAGTTTAATACCTGATACAACACAGAATGGTGGCAGCTCTATATGGCCTGCATGATTAGCCGCACCCAAAACCAAAAAAAAGCCAAGCGGTCTTGCACTAACACCCATGGCTAACTCTGTTGTTTCAAGTTGTACTATTCTTAGCACTTTCATCTCATCCCTTACTTCCATGCCTCTCGGGGGTGGTCTACATGGCCATCATGATTACCCTCACCAAAATATAACAATAATACGTGCGTGCAGGGAACCATGGTAAGGTTACTTCCTTTTGCAAAATTGAGTATAACAGTTGCAGGCAGAGGTTCTGACCCTGCATTATGGCTGCACCTCTCCCTAAAAGAGGCATGCGTTACTGTGATATCCCTTTAAATCTGAACCTGCATAAGCACTTCCTTCCTATTTAAGGAAGTGCTTATCCCTCAATCAGGGCCTGAAAATTGAAGCTGTTAATCAGATCTCCTTACTCCTCTGTGGAGCTACTACCACTTTTTGTTATTGTTGCTTTAACCCTCAGGTCTTATTCTGCACCTTCGATACCCGCTGGGTATCTACAGTTACCTCTATTCTGACCGGGATCATCTTCCGGATTCATCCGCCAACCGGATCTCCTTTCACCACGCCGAAGTCGCGCTCACGCCGAACCTAAGAGCTGCATCTTACCTCTCAGCCTTTACTACTAAAAGGCATAACCGCTCTCCACGCTTCATACCACCGCAACTGTTGAGATAAGTACCGCTCTCCACGCTACAATTTATTCTCGCATAAAGGTTAATCCTTGAACACCATTGTTTGTTATAGGACGTATCATTTACCTATATTGTGTTACACCTCTGACTCAGTATATTGCGGTTTGGGATTCAAGCTAGTATGTCTGGACTGTGTATATATTTTATTGCGTGAAAGTGAAAGTGCGTGAAGAAACTACCTCTACCTTACCAAGCAGTTTATTCCTTTGTTTTGCTTGAACTGCTTTAATCAGCATTATCTGTTGCATTATACTTAAACTCATCTGACTTGCTCTGAACTCTAATCTCAGTTACTTATAACCTTTCCTGATTAATATATATATTCCTATCTTATTGAAGTTTCATATTACTCAATCAATTACAAAATTAATGTCTCACCTTAAATAAGTAAGTTTAATAAATCATTTTCTCTTGCTTATTTTAAGAAAAGAGCAACAAACCCTTTATTTTTCATTTATTAATTATCACTCTATTAGATAATCTCTGGTTATCACAGAATTTTCAGGCCTATAAGGTTATAACCTGTAATAATTAGGATGGATCCTAGTGAAATAAAAAATGAATTCACTAATATTCATCAAAAATTGGAATATTTAGCCAGGGCCTTAACTGAGGTACAATCAGAAAATAAAGCACTTAAAACTTTAGTAAAAGAATGTTTACCAGCGAAGAGCTCAGAAGTCCCTGAACCTCACATTAACTATCCACAACCCTTTTCTGGCAAACGAAGTGAATATAGAGATTTTAAAAATGCTTGCAATTTACTTTTTTCACTAAGGCCTAAAACTTATCACTCTGAGAGAATCAAGGTTTGTACCACCATCTCCTTCCTCCAGGGGGAGCCTCGCTCATGGGCTAATAGATACTTTGAGAATAACCATCCAATTTTGGATTCCCTGGAAGAATTTTTTTTAGCCATGACATCCCTATATGAGGACCCTCACTCCCAGATGACGGCAGAAACGAAATTGAGATCCCTAAAACAGGGAAAGAGGAATATAGAGGACTATATTACTGAATTCCAAATGTGGATAGATGATTCCAAATGGAATGAAATTAGTTTGAAGAACCAGTTCAGACTGGGCCTTTCAGAATTGTTAAAAGATGAGTTGTCCCGTTTGGAGATGCCCGAAACCCTGAACGGACTGATGAAATTAAGTACTACCCTGGATCGGCGTTTACGTGAAAGGAAGGCTGAGAGAGCTACCTATGACGTACCACCTAGACGTCCGTATCTTTACACACCCAACCAGGAAAAGGGTTACTTCTAATCAAACCCCAATGGAGATTGGAGCCATAAAAGGACCTTTAACACCTGAAGAAAAGGCCAGACGCAGATCTGAGAATCTTTGCTTGTATTGTGGGCAAAAAGAACACTCAGTTACTAATTGCCCAATTCTTCAAAAGCAGAAGAAGGGTAAGATTCATTCAAAACATAATATTTTATACTTCACTCAAAACCCTCAACTGACTCTTAACCTTTCTTTACAGTGGGATTGGAAAAACGTACAGTCTAATGCATTGATCGATTCTGGGGCAGCCGGAAATTATATCGATATTTCTTTTGTTGATTTAAATAAAATTCCTATTGTTTGCAAGGCACAACCAGTCTCTGTTAAACTCATTGATGGCTCCCTCATACAACATGGTCCCATTACCCATCAAACGATACCTTTATTAGTGACAACTGACGATGGACATACTGAATATCTTCCTTTTGACTTAATTTCCATCCACATGCATACACTTATTTTAGGCTTTACATGGTTGAAAAAACATAACCCCAGCATCGACTGGTCCAATCCACAGGTAACATTAGCATCACCATTCTGTTTAAAAACTTGTTTTCCATATCAGTTAATCTCTGCTATTGAACCCGAACTACCAGAAATTTATCAGGATCTGGCAGAGGTGTTTGATCTAAAAGAGGCAGAAAACCTCCCCCCTCATAGGGAGTTTGATTGTCCAATTGATTTGATACCTGGCTCTCAAATACCTCACGGAAAATATACCCACTTTCACAAGAGGAACTTACTTACCTACGTTCCTATCTAGACGACAATCTTCGAAAAGGTTTTATATCCCATTCAACATCTCCAGCTGCTGCTGGAATGTTCTTAGTACGTAATAAGGACGGAACAATAAGACCTATTATTGATTATAGAGCTTTAAATGAAATTACTGTTAAAAACAGGTATCCTCTACCCCTCATACCCGAATTATTGGAACGTTTAAACGAAGCTACAATCTATTCAAAACTTGATCTTAAGGGGGCTTACAATCTTGTCCGTATGAAAGAAGGTCATGAGTGGAAAACCGCCTTTAGAACCCGTTATGGGCTTTTCCAATACAATGTAATGCCCTTCGGCTTAAGCAATGCTCCTGCAACCTTCCAGCATTTTATTAATGAAATATTCCACGACCTTATGGACATCTGTGTTATAATTTACTTAGATGATATTTTAATATACTCCAAATCACCCTCTGATCACGAAAAGCATGTAAGATGGGTACTCACCCGTCTCAAGGAGCACAAATTATATGCTAAATTAGAAAAATGCGTATTCCATGTCTCTAAGATAAAAATTTTAGGTTATATAATAACTCCTAACCATGTACAAATGGATCCTGACAAAGTGTCCGCCATTAAAGATTGGCCTGCTCCCACTACTGTAAAAGCGCTACAACTCTTTATAGGTTTTGCTAATTTTTATCGAAAGTTTATTAAAAACTTTTCTTCAATAGTTAGACCACTGACACAACTGACTAGTGTTAATCAAAGATTTAAATGGTCTCAAAAAGCTCAAGAAACTTTCGAAAAACTTAAAGAGTTATTTTCTACAGCCCCAATCTTATCACTACCCAACTTTCATCTTCAATTCCAACTTGAAGTAGATGCCTCTAATACTGGCATAGGAGCAGTACTCTCCCAACAACAATGAGAATGGGGAAATTCACCCCATTGCGTTTTATTCAAGAACCTTAACTAGTGCAGAAAGTAATTATAGTGTGGGGGACAAAGAATTGTTAGCAATAAAGAGTGCCCTTGAACAATGGAGACACCTCCTAGAAGGATCTAAACTCCCATTCATTATTTTTACTGACCATAAGAATCTTGAATATTTAAAGAAAAACAAGACTTTGACAGCCAGACAAGCGAGATGGTCTCTATTTTTAGACCGTTTTAACTTTATAATTACCTACAAACCAGGCAGTCAAAATTCTAAGGCTGATGCTTTATCGCGTATAAACGAAAACTTAAATCATGAACCACCTAATTTTACTATCCCTCCTGAAAAAATCATAGGCGTCCTGACACCTATAGAACAAGAGGTTCATAAGGCTTTAAAACAAGATTCAATACCCCACCAAACTTGTGTTAAAGACTCTCAATCTGGACTGTACTATCATAACAGTCAATTGTATATACCCAAGAGCATGAGATCTTCAAAACTCACACACACCCATGATGATACAATGTCTGGTCATCCTGGAATTAAAAAGACCATTGAACTAACCAGACGTAATTTCTGGTGGCCTGGCATGAACAAATATATTTATGATTATGTATCAGGATGTGAGAATTGTGCCCGAAATAAATTAGTTCATAAGAGACCAATTGGTCTACTTACACCTCTGCCTATCCCAGATAAACCATGGAGTACCATAGCCATGGATTTTATTGTTGAACTTCCACTTACTCAACAATATAACACTATTATGGTAATAATTGACCATTTAACCAGACTAGCTCATTTTATCCCTCTTAAGGGATTACCCTCAGCTATGACTACGGCTAAGGTATTTATCGACCACATAGTCAGACTACATGGTTTACCTACCAACATAATTACAGATAGGGGAACGCAATTTACCTCTTCTTTCTGGAGATCTCTGTGTAAATTGTTAAAGATTGACCACCTTTATACCACTGCTTTCCATCCCCAGACTAATGGACTCACAGAGAGACTTAATCAGACCATAGAACAATTCTTACGTTGTTACATATCACATCTCCAAGATGATTGGACAGTTTTTCTTCCCATGGCCGAATTCACATATAACAACTCCATAAGTACCTCTATCAAAACTTCCCCCTTTTTTGCGACATATGGTTACCACCCAAACACTATATCTCTTTCTAATAAATCAGTAAATTCTCCCACAGCAACTGAATTTACATCTAACCTCCATGAAAGGTTAATTGTCCTGAAAAGACATCTTCATGAAGCCAAACAATATCAAAAAACATATTACGACTTAAAACATCGAAAGGGTCCTGATTATAAGGTTGGGGACTTAGTACTTCTATCAACAAAGAATCTTAAACTCAAAGTTCCTAGTAAGAAACTTGCGAATCAGTTCTTGGGTCCATTTCCAATAGAACATGTGATCAATTCCAACGTGGTTAGACTTAAATTGCCAAAAGACTACAAAATACATCCTTCTTTCCATATCTCGTTGTTGAAACCATTCCCAACCAAAGACCATACTTCTTCTATTCCACCACCTCCTGTTATGGTGGATCATCAAGAAGAATTTGAGGTTGAATCCATACTGGATTCTAGGATACACAGAAATAAACTGGAATATCTCATTAAATGGAAGGGTTACGGCCCTGAGGAAAACTCTTGGCTCATCCATTCCGAAGTCCATTCGCCCCAATTGGTCAGGATCTTCCATAAGAAATATCCACTTAAACCTCACGCAGAATCCCCAGGGGTGATTCCCTGAGGAGGGGGGCATGTGATATCCCTTTAAATCTGAACCTGCATAAGCACTTCCTTCCTATTTAAGGAAGTGCTTATCCCTCAATCAGGGCCTGAAAATTGAAGCTGTTAATCAGATCTCCTTGCTCCTCTGTGGAGCTACTACCACTTTTTGTTATTGTTGCTTTAACCCTCAGGTCTTATTCTGCACCTTCGATACCCGCTGGGTATCTACAGTTACCTCTATTCTGACCGGGATCATCTTCCGGATTCATCCGCCAACCGGATCTCCTTTCACCACGCCGAAGTCGCGCTCACACCAAACAGACGCCGAACCTAAGAGCTGCATCTTACCTCTCAGCCTTTACTACTAAAAGGCATAACCGCTCTCCACGCTTCATACCACCGCAACTGTTGAGATAAGTACCGCTCTCCACGCTACAATTTATTCTCGCATAAAGGTTAATCCTTGAACACCATTGTTTGTTATAGGACGTATCATTTACCTATATTGTGTTACACCTCTGACTCAGTATATTGCGGTTTGGGATTCAAGCTAGTATGTCTGGACTGTGTATATATTTTATTGCGTGAAAGTGAAAGTGCGTGAAGAAACTACCTCTACCTTACCAAGCAGTTTATTCCTTTGTTTTGCTTGAACTGCTTTAATCAGCATTATCTGTTGCATTATACTTAAACTCATCTGACTTGCTCTGAACTCTAATCTCAGTTACTTATAATCTTTCCTGATTAATATATATATTCCTATCTTATTGAAGTTTCATATTACTCAATCAATTACAAAATTAATGTCTCACCTTAAATAAGTAAGTTTAATAAATCATTTTCTCTTGCTTATTTTAAGAAAAGAGCAACAAACCCTTTATTTTTCATTTATTAATTATCACTCTATTAGATAATCTCTGGTTATCACAGTTACAGAGTCTGTGGGCATGTATGCAAAGAGCTGGCCTGCCTAAAAGGAGCAGCAAGGCAGTACAGGTCGTTCTCCTTCAGCCGTTTTATACGCTGTCCCACGGCCACGACCCTCAACAGCCACAACAGAATGAAACACCACATATGCCATCCTTTTGAACAATAGAGTACAGGTATGGCATTAATTTTAGTTACACGGAGATATTTATTATGAACCGTGAAATTGAAAACAAAAACATGATTGGACACCCAGTACAGTACAGGTCGTTCTCCTTCGGCCTTTTTAGAAGAGTGTCCCGGACCCTCAACAAAAACAACAGCAGGAAAGAGGACATATGGCATCCTTTTGAACAATAGAGTACAGGTACATCATTGATTTTAGAAACCCAGAGATAATTTTTGGCAACTGGGAAATAGAAAAAAACATTCATTGGACACCCAGTACACTTCTTTATCCTTAGGCCTTTTTATAAGAGGGTCCAGGACCCTCAACAGAAACAACAGCAGGAAAGAGGACATATGGCATCCTTTTGAACAATAGATGACAGGTAAGGCATTGATTTTAGAAACCCATAGATAATTTGTTGCAACTGGGAAATAAAAAAAAACATTGATTGGACACCCAGTACACTTCTTTATCCTTTTGCCTTTTTAATTTTTTATAAGAGGGTCCAGGACCAGGACCCTCAACCAAAACACCAGCAGGAAAGAGGACATATGGCATCCTTTTGAACAATTGATTACAGGTAAGGCATAGATTTTAGAATCCCTGAGATAATTTTTATGAACATGGAAATAGAAAAAAACATTGATTGGACACCCAGTACACTTCTTTATCCTTAGGAATTTTTACAAGAGGGTCCAGGACCCTCAAACAAAACAACAGCATGAAAGAGGACATATGGCATCCTTTTGAAAAATAGATTACAGGTAAGGCATTGATTTTAGAATCCCTGAGATAATTTATATGAACAGGGAAATAGAAAAAAACATTGATTGGACACCCAATACACTTCTTTATCCTTAGGCCTTTTTACAAGAGGGTCCAGGACCCTCAACCGAAACAACAGCATGAAAGAGGACATATGTCATCCTTTTGAATAATAGATTACAGGTAAGGCATTGATTTAAGAATCCCTGAGATAATTTTTATGAACATGGAAATAGAAAAAAACATTGATTGGACACCCAGTACACTTCTTTATCCTTAGGCCTTTTTACAAGAGGGTCCAGGACCCTCAACCGAAACAACAGCATGAAAGAGGACATATGGCATCCTTTTGAACAATAGATTACAGGTAAGGCATTGATTTTAGAATCCCTGAGATAATTTATATGAACAGGGAAATAGAAAAAAACATTGATTGGACACCCAGTACACTTATTTATTCTTAGGCCTTTTTATAAGAGGGTCCCGGACCCTTAACAGAAAAAACTGCAGGAAAGAGGACATATGGCATCCTTTTGAACAATAGATGACAGGTAAGGCATTGATTTTAGAAACCCAGAGATAATTTTTTTCAACAGGGAAATAAAAAAAAAACATTGATTGGACACCCAGTACACTTCTTTATCCTTTTGCCTTTTTAAGTTTTTATAAGAGGGTCCAGGACCCTCAACAGAAACAACAGCATGAAAGAGGACATATGGCATCTTTTTGAACAATAGATTACAGGTAAGGCATTGATTTTAGAATCCCTGAGATCATTTATATGAACTGGGAAATAGAAAAAAAACATTGATTGGACACCCAGTACACTTCTTTCTCCTTAGGCCTTTTTATAAGAGGGCCCTGGAACCTCAACAGAAACAACTGCAGGGAAGAGGACATATGGCATCCTTTTGAACAATAGATGACAGGTAAGGCATTGATTTTAGAAACCCAGAGATAATTTGTTGCAACTGGTAAATAAAAAAAAACATTGATTGGACACCCAGTACACTTCTTTATCCTTTTGCCTTGTTATAAGAGGGTCCCGGACCCTCAACAAAAACAAGAGCAGGGAGCTGGGCATAGGAGTACAAGGGAGTGTGACAATAATAATGTGAAGGGGAAGATTGAGGAGTTGTGGCATTTTGAATTTGTTATCGTGGGAAGTACTTGCAATGACCTTGCTCTGGTGAATCCATATCGCAAATGTCTTTTTTAAGGCCCTGTTTGTCTATATTTTATGAATTTCAGCATTCGTTAAATGAAGCGCGACTTAAGGCTGGTGAGAAACGACCTTTCTTCTGGCTGTTTGAAAATGTTGTGGCTCTGGACAAACATGTGAAGAAGAGGGCCATCTGCCATATTCTGCACGCAACCCCTTTGATGATTGACGCTAAACATGTGTCACCTGCAAGCAGAGCTCGTTACTTCTGTCTAAATCTTCTTGGTATGGACAGGCCACTGTTTCCCACAGCAAGTCATAAGCTTGAACTACAAGATTGTCTTGAGTATGGTAGGAAATCAAAGTTTAGTAAAGTCTGTACTATCACCACAAAAACTGAACTTCTTGAAGAGAGGAAAATGCCAGCAGTTTCCTGTGCTTATGGATGACAAGGAGGACGTCCTGTGGTGCACAGAGATGGAGAGGATTTTTGGTTTCCCTGTACACTACACAGATGTCTCCAACATCACCCGAAACACAAGACAGCGACTCTTGGGAAGTTCCTGGAGTGTTCCGGTAGCCATCTCTTTGCGCCCCTAAAGGAATACTTTATCAGTGTTTAACCCCTTCACTTCTAAGCCTAACCGCCTTGATGAAGCAGATTGTATATTTTTTTATGCTGCTACTTATAGATCTAACCCCAATTGTAAATCATGCTTCAGTTAGTAACTCAAGTTAAATTATATTAATTTTTTTTTTTATTATTATTATGCTCAGCAGATTCAAAACATACCATTCTTGTATTCATATCACATGACATGTCAAAATGCTGCATGGAAAATGGCAGTGTGCAAAGTCATAATCTTAGTGAACCTATAAGTGCATTAAATTTTCTAAAATAAACAAAAACAACGAGAAAAAAAAATAAAAAGGAAAGAGGACATATGGCAAAGGCATTGATTTTAGAAACCCGGAGATAATTTGTTGCAACCGGGAAATAGAAAAAAACATTGATTAGACACCCAGTACACTTCTTTATCCTTAGGCCTTTTTATCAGAGGCTCCAGGACCCTCAACAAAAACAGCAGCAGGAAAGAGGACATATGGCATCCTTTTGAACAATAGAGTACAGGTAAAGCATTGATTTTAGAAACCCGGAGATAATTTTTAGGAAACGTGAAATAGAAAAAAACATTGGACAGGACACCCAGTACACTTCTTTATCCTTAGGCCTTTTTATCAGAGGCTCCAGGACCCTCAACAAAAACAGCAGCAGGAAAGAGGACATATGGCATCCTTTTGAACAATAGATTACAGGAAAGGCATTGGTTTTAGAAACCCCGAGATAATTTGTTGCAACCGGGAAATAGAAAAAAACATTGATTAGACAACCAATACACTTCTTTATCCTTAGGCCTTTTTATCAGAGGCTCCAGGACCCTCAACAAAAACAGCAGCAGGAAAGAGGACATATGGCATCCTTTTGAACAATAGATTACAGGAAAGGCATTGATATTAGAAACCCAGAGATAATTTGTTGCAACCGGGAAATAGAAAAAAACATTGATTGGACACCCAGTACACTTCTTTATCCTTAGGCCTTTTACACTTCTTTATCCTTCGGCCTTTTTATAAGAGGGTCCAGGACCCTCAAAAAAAAACAGCAGCAGGAAAGAGGACATATGGCATCCTTTTGAACAATAGATTACAGGTACAGCATTGATTTTAGAAACCCAGAGATAATTTTTGGCAACTGTGAAATAAAAAAAAACATTGATTGGACACCCAGTACACTTCTTTCTCCTTAGGCCTTTTTATAAGAGGGTCCAGGACCCTCAAACAAAACACCAGCATGAAAGAGGACATATGGCATCCTTTTGAACAATAGAGTACAGGTACAGCATTGATTTTAGAAACCCAGAGATAATTTTTGGCAACTGTGAAATCGAAAAAAACATTGATTGGACACCCAGTACATTTCTTTCTACTTAGGCCTTTTTATAAGAGGGTCCAGGACCCTCAAAAAAAACACCAGCAGGAAAGAGGACATATGGCATCCTTTTGAACAATAGAGTACAGTTAAAGCATTGATTTTAGAAACCAGAAGATAATTTGTTGCAACCAGGAATTTGAATCAAAAAAATGATTCGATGGACACCCACTACACTTCTTTCTCCTTAGGCCTTTTTATAAGAGGGTCCAGGACCCTCAAACAAAACACCAGCAGGAAAGAGAACATATGGCATCCTTTTGAGCAATAGAGTACAGGTACAGCATTGATTTTAGAAACACAGAGATAAATTTTTGCAACTGGGAAATAGAAAAAAACATTGATTGGACACCCAGTACACTTCTTTCTCCTTAGGCCTTTTTATAAGAGGGTCCAGGACCCTCAAACAAAACACCAGCAGGAAAGAGGACATATGGCATCCTTTTGAACAATAGAGTAATGGTACAGCATTGATTTTAGAAACTCAGAGATAATTTTTGGCAACTGTGAAATCGAAAAAAACATTGATTGGACACCCAGTACACTTCTTTCTCCTTAGGCCTTTTTATAAGAGGGTCCAGGACCCTAAAAAAAAACACCAGCAGGAAAGAGGACATATGGCATCCTTTTGAACAATAGAGTACAGTTAAAGCATTGATTTTAGAAACCCGGAGATAATTTGTTGCAACCGGGAATTTGAATAAAAAAAATGATTCGATGGACACCCAGTACACTTCTTTCTCCTTAGGCCTTTTTTATAAGAGGGTCCAGGACCCTCAAACAAAACACCAGCAGGAAAGAGAACATATGGCATTCTTTTGAACAATAGAGTACAGGTACAGCATTGATTTTAGAAACCCAGAGATAAATTTTTGCAACTGTGAAATCGACAAAAACATTGGACACCCAGTACACATCCTTTTGAACAATAGAGTAAAGGTAAAGCATTGATTTTAGAAACCTGGAGATAATTTTTTGCAACCTGGAATTTGAATAAAAAAAATGATTGGATTTACACACAGTACACTTCTTTCGCCTTCAGCCTTTTTATAACAGGGTCCAGGACCCTCAACAGAAACACCAGCAGGAAAGAGGACATATGGCATCCTTTTGAACAATAGAGTACAGTTAAAGCATTGATTTTAGAAACCCGGAGATAATTTGTTGCAACCGGGAAATTGAACCCAAAAAATGATTGGACACCCAGGACACTTCTTTCTACTTCAGCCTTTTAATAAGAGAGGGAGAGTCCAGGACCCTCATATGAAACAACAGCAGTAAAGAGGACACATGGCATCCTTTTGAACAATAGAGTACAGGTACGGCATTGATTTTAGAAAACCAGAGATAATTGTTTGGAAACGTGAAATTGCCCAAAAAAACATGCTTGGACACCCATTACAGGTCGTTCTCCTTCAGCATTTTTATAAGAGGGTCCAGCACCCTCAAAAGAAACAACAGCATGAAAGAGGACATATAGCATCCTTTTGAAAAATAGATTACAGGTAAGGCATTTATTTTAGAATCCCTGAGATAATTTATATGAACAGGGAAATAGAAAAAAACATTGATTGGACACCCAGTACACTTCTTTATCCTTAGGCCTTTTTACAAGAGGGTCCAGGACCCTCAACCGAAACAACAGCATGAAAGAGGACATATGGCATCCTTTTGAACAATAGATTACAGGTAAGGCATTGATTTTAGAATCCCTGAGATAATTTATATGAACAGGGAAATAGAAAAAAACATTGATTGGACACCCAGTACACTTCTTTATCCTTCGGCCTTTTTACAAGAGGGTCCAGGACCCTCAACCGAAACAACAGCATGAAAGAGGACATATGGCATCCTTTTGAAAAATAGATTACAGGTAAGGCATTGATTTTAGAATCCCTGAGATAATTTATATGAACAGGGAAATAGAAAAAAACATTGATTGGACACCCAGTACACTTCTTTATCCTTAGGCCTTTTTACAAGAGGGTCCAGGACCCTCAACCGAAACAACAGCATGAAAGAGGACATATGGCATCCTTTTGAACAATAGATTACAGGTAAGGCATTGATTTTAGAATCCCTGAGATAATTTATATGAACAGGGAAATAGAAAAAAACATTGATTGGACACCCAGTACACTTATTTATTCTTAGGCCTTTTTATAAGAGGGTCCTGACCCCTTAACAGAAACAACTGCAGGAAAGAGGACATATGGAATCCTTTTGAACAATAGATGACAGGTAAGGCATTGATTTTAGAAACCCAGAGATAATTTTTTTCAACAGGGAAATAAAAAAAAAAACATTGATTGGACACCCAGTACACTTCTTTATCCTTTTGCCTTTTTAAGTTTTTATAAGAGGGTCCAGGACCCTCAACAGAAACAAGAGCATTAAAGAGGACATATGGCATCTTTTTGAACAATAGAGTACAGGTAAGGCATTGATTTTAGAATCCCTGAGATCATTTATATGAACCGGGAAATAGAAAAAAACATTGATTGCACACCCAGTACACTTCTTTCTCCTTAGGCCTTTTTATAAGAGGGCCCCGGAACCTCAACAGAAACAACTGCAGGGAAGAGGACATATGTCATCCTTTTGAACAATAGATGACAGGTAAGGCATTGATTTTAGAAACCCAGAGATAATTTGTTGCAACTGGTAAATCAAAAAAAACATTGATTGGACACCCAGTACACTTCTTTATCCTTTTGCCTTGTTATAAGATGGTCCCAGACCCTCAACAAAAACAAGAGCAGGGAGCTGGGCATAGGAGTACAAGGGAGTGTGACAATAATAATGCGAAGGGGAAGATTGAGAAGTTGTGGCATTTTGAATTTGTTATCGTAGGAAGTACTTGCAATGACCTTGCTCTGGTGAATCCATATCGCAAATGTCTTTTTTTAAGGCCCTGTTTGTCTATATTTTATGAATTTCAGCATTCGTTAAATGAAGCGCGACTTAAGGCTGGTGAGAACCGACCTTTCTTCTGGCTGTTTGAAAATGTTGTGGCTCTGGACAAACATGTGAAGAAGAGGGCCATCTGCCATATTCTGCACGCAACCCCTTTGATGATTGACGCTAAACATGTGTCACCTGCAAGCAGAGCTCGTTACTTCTGTCTAAATCTTCTTGGTATGGACAGGCCACTGTTTCCCACAGCAAGTCATAAGCTTGAACTACAAGATTGTCTTGAGTATGGTAGGAAATCAAAGTTTAGTAAATTCTGTACTATCACCACAAAAACTGAACTTCTTGAAGCAAGGAAAATGCCAGCAGTTTCCTGTGCTTATGGATGACAAGGAGGACGTCCTGTGGTGCACAGAGATGGAGAGGATTTTTGGTTTCCCTGTACACTACAATGATGTCTCCAACATCACCCGAAACACAAGACAGCGACTCTTGGGAAGTTCCTGGAGTGTTCCGGTAGCCATCTCTTTGCGCCCCTAAAGAAATACTTTATCAGTGTTTAACCCCTTCACTTCTAAGCCTAACCGCCTTGATGAAGCAGATTGTATATTTTTTTATGCTGCTACTTATAGATCTAACCCCAATTGTAAATCATGCTTCAGTTAGTAACTCAAGTTAAATTATATTAATTTTTTTTTATTATTATTATGCTCAGCAGATTCAAAACATACCATTCTTGTATTCATATCACATGACATGTCAAAATGCTGCATGGAAAATGGCAGTGTGCAAAGTCATAATCTTAGTGAACCTATAAGTGCATTAAATTTTCTAAAATAAACAAAAATAACGAGAAAAAAAAATAAAAAGGAAAGAGGACATATGGCAAAGGCATTGATTTTAGAAACCCGGAGATAATTTGTTGCAACCGGGAAATAGAAAAAACCATTGATTAGACACCCAGTACACTTCTTTATCCTTAGGCCTTTTTATCAGAGGCTCCAGGACCCTCAACAAAAACAGCAGCAGGAAAGAGGACATATGGCATCCTTTTGAACAATAGAGTACAGGTAAAGCATTGATTTTAGAAACCCGGAGATAATTTTTAGGAAACGTGAAATAGAAAAAAACATTGGACAGGACACCCAGTACACTTCTTTATCCTTAGGCCATTTTATCAGAGGCTCCAGGACCCTCAACAAAAACAGCAACAGGAAAGAGGACATATGGCATCCTTTTGAACAATAGATTACAGGAAAGGCATTGATTTTAGAAACCCGGAGATAATTTGTTGCAACCGGGAAATAGAAAAAAACATTGATTAGACACCCAGTACACTTCTTTATCCTTAGGCCTTTTTATCAGAGGCTCCAGGACCCTCAACAAAAACAGCAGCAGGAAAGAGGACATATGGCATCCTTTTGAACAATAGATTACAGGAAAGGCATTGATATTAGAAACCCAGAGATAATTTGTTGCAACCGGGAAATAGAAAAAAACATTGATTGGACACCCAGTACACTTCTTTATCCTAGGACTTTTACAATTCTTTATCCTTCGGCCTTTTTATAAGAGGGTCCAGGACCCTCAAAAAAAAACAGCAGCAGGAAAGAGGACATATGGCATCCTTTTGAACAATAGATTACAGGTACAGCATTGATTTTAGAAACCCAGAGATAATTTTTGTCAACTGTGAAATAAAAAAAAAGATTGATTGGACACCCAGTACACTTCTTTCTCCTTAGGCCTTTTTATAAGAGGGTCCAGGACCCTCAAACAAAACACCAGCATGAAAGAGGACATATGGCATCCTTTTGAACAATAGAGTACAGGTACAGCATTGATTTTAGAAACCCAGAGATAATTTTTGGCAACTGTGAAATCGAAAAAACATTGATTGGACACCCAGTACACTTCTTTCTCCTTAGGCCTTTTTATAAGAGGGTCCAGGACCCTCAAACAAAACACCAGCAGGAAAGAGAACATATGGCATCCTTTTGAACAATAGAGTACAGGTACAACATTGATTTTAGAAACCCAGAGATACATTTTTGCAACTGGGAAATAGAAAAAAACATTGATTGGATACCCAGTACACTTCTTTCTCCTTAGGCCTTTTTATAAGAGGGTCCAGGACCCTCAAACAAAACACCAGCAGGAAAAGAGGACATATGGCATCCTTTTGAACATTACAATAGAGTAGAGGTACATCATTGATTTTAGAAACCCAGAGATAATTTTTGGCAACTGTGAAATCGAAAAAAACATTGATTGGACACCCAGTACACTTCTTTCTCCTTAGGCCTTTTTATAAGAGGGTCCAGGACCCTCAAAAAAAACACCAGCAGGAAAGAAGACATATGGCATCCTTTTGAACAATAGAGTACAGTTAAAGCATTGATTTTAGAAACCCGGAGATAATTTGTTGCAACCGGGAATTTTAATAAATAAAATGATTCGATGGACACCCAGTACACTTCTTTCTCCTTAGGCCTTTTTATAAGAGGGTCCAGGACCCTCAAACAAAACACCAGCAGGAAAGAGAACATATGGCATCCTTTTGAACAATAGAGTACAGGTACAGCATTGATTTTAGAAACACAGAGATAAATTTTTGCAACTGGGAAATAGAAAAAAACATTGATTGGACACCCAGTACACTTCTTTCTCCTTAGGCCTTTTTTTATAAGAGGGTCCAGGACCCTCAAACAAAACACCAGCAGGAAAGAGAACATATGGCATCCTTTTGAACAATAGAGTACAGGTACAGCATTGATTTTAGAAACCCAGAGATACATTTTTGCAACTGTGAAATCGACAAAAACATTGATTGGACACCCAGTACAATTCTTTCTCCTTAGGCCTTTTTATAAGAGGGTCCAGTACCCTCAAACAAAACACCATCTGGAAAGAGGACATATGGCATCCTTTTGAACAATAGAGTACAGGTAAAGCATTGATTTTAGAAACCTGGAGATAATTTTTTGCAACCTGGAATTTGAATCAAAAAAATGATTGGATGGACACACAGTACACTTCTTTCGCCTTCAGCCTTTTTATAACAGGGTCCAGGACCCTCAACAGAAACACCAGCAGGAAAGAGGACATATGGCATCCTTTTGAACAATAGAGTACAGTTAAAGCATTGATTTTTGAAACCCGGAGATAATTTGTTGCAACCGGGAAATTGAACCCAAAAAATGATTGGACACCCAGGACACTTCTTTCTACTTCAGCCTTTTAATAAGAGAGTCCAGGACCCTCATATGAAACAACAGCAGTAAAGAGGACATATGGCATCCATTTGAACAATAGAGTACAGGTACGGCATTGATTTTAGAAAACCAGAGATAATTGTTTGGAAACGTGAAATTGCCAAAAAAAAACATGCTTGGACACCCACTACACGTCGTTCTCCTTCAGCATTTTTATAAGAGGGTCCAGCACCCTCAACAGAAACAACTGCAGGAAACACCACATATGCCATCCTTTTGCACAATCGAGTACAGGTATGGCATCCATTTTAGAAACCCGGAGATAATTGAGAGGAACCGGGAACATTTTTCTAAAAATTTGCTGGAGCACCCATTACAGGTCGTTCTCCTTCAGCCTTTTTATACCATGGGCCACGACCCGCAACAGGCACAACAGCATGAAACACCACATATGCCACCCTTTTGCACAATAGAGTACAGGTATGGCTTAGATGGAACCCGGAGATAATTTAGAGCAACCAAGAGATGGATAAAGATGCTTGGTCGGTCCTCCTACTTCACATTTGGGGCACTGCGCGTGCAATTTAATGGTCCACCAGATATGAGTGGGGTGTTAAGTTGTACTATTCTTAACAGTTTAATCACTGTTATGTGCCTTATTTTTTATTTGAGTTTTGTACCCACAGAGAAGCAGCAGAGTCCAGAAAAATTAGGAATGACTGAAAAATTTGGGTATTGTTGTAGCAACTGCTGTAGCAGCGGCCAGAAAAATTGATGTTTGTAAAACATTTAGAAAGTGCCCTAAAAGCTTGTGGCTTGAACACTAGTTGTTGGCGGATAAGTCAAACAAGTCATACGGCTTTATAAGAAGAAAAAAAAGGCCAGCCTGTGTACCAGTTGTAGCCCAAGCCAGCTCATCTCATCATCAGGCCTTTTTTACTCAAATGTATCACCCAATGTCAGTCCCTTCGGGATCCATCCCTCATTCATTTTTATAAAAGTGAGATAGTCAAGGCTTTTTTGACCTAGGCGATTTCTCTTCTCAGTGACAAAACCTCCTGCTGCACTGAAGGACCTTTCGGACAGGACACTTGAAGCGGGGCAGGCCAGAAGTTCCATTGCAAATTGGGATAGCTCAGGCCACAAGTCAAGCCTGCACACCCAGTAGTCAAGGGGTCCATCGCTCCTGAGAGTGTTGAGATCCGCTGTTAAAGCTAAGTAGTCTGCTACCTGTCGGTTGAGTCTTTCTCTGAGGCTGGATCCCGAAAGGCTCTGGGGATGCATGGGAGTTAAAAAGGTACGCATGTCCTCCATCAACAAGACGTCAGGAAAGCATCCTGTCCTTGCCGCTGTGGTTGTGGGAGGAGGAGGAGGAGGATTAATTTCATCTCTTCCCCTGTTACATTCCCGTTGTGCTGTGACATCACCCTTATACGCTGTGTAAAGCATATTTTTTAATTTATTGTTAAAATGCTCCATCCTTTCCGACTTGCGGGAATTTGGTAACATTTCAGGCACTTTATGCTTATACCGGGGGTCGAGGAGCGTGGACACCCAGTACAGGTCGTTCTCCTTCAGCTTTTTTATACGAGGGTCCCTCAACCGGCACGACAGCATGAAAGAACCCATTTGAACAAGGTTGGATGCCGAGCTAATCATGTCCCGTTCCTCGTCCTCACTGATCTCACTGAGGGTATCTTCTTCCCCCCAGCCACGTACAACACCACGGGTACCAGAGAGGTGACAACAACGAGCACCCTGGGATGCCTGTTGTGCTCTGTCTTCCTCCTCCTCCTCAAAGCCACATTCCTCCTCTGACTCCTCTTCCTCACAATCCTCTTCCTGCGTTGCCGCAGGTCCAGTAAGCGATGCTGATAAGGCTGTTTGTGGGGGTGATGGACACCACAACTCTTCCTCTTCCTCTTCACGCTCATCTACGGCCTGATCCAGCACTCTTCGCAGGGCATGCTCCAGGAAGAAAACAAATGGTATGATGTCGCTTATGGTGCCTTCGGTGCGACTGACAAGGTTTGTCACCTCCTCAAAAGGATGCATGAGCCTACAGGCATTGCGCATGAGCGTCCAGTAATTTGGCAAATATATCCCCAGCTCCCCAGAGGCTGTCCTAGCACCCCGGTCATACAAATACTCATTAACAGCTTTTTCTTGTTGGAGCAGGCGGTCAAACATTAGGAGTGTTGAATTCCACCGTGTCGGGCTGTCGCAAATCAAGCGCCTCACTGGCAGGTTGTTTCGACGCTCGATATCGGACAAGTGCGCCATGGCCGTGTAGGAACGCCTGAAATGGCCACACACCTTCCGGGCCTGCTTCAGGACGTCCTTTAAGCCTGGGTACTTATGGACAAATCGTTGTACAATTAGATTATGCACGGCACATGTGTCAACTTGCCCAATTTCAATGCCGCCACCAAATTACTTCCATTGTCAGAAACAACCTTGCCAATCTCCAGTTGGTGCGGAGTCAGCCATTGATCCACCTGTGTGTTCAGGGCGGTCAGGAGTGCTGGTGCGGTATGACTCTCCGCTTTCAGGTAAGTCAACCCCAAGACGGCGTGACACTGCCGTACCCGGGATGTAGCATAGTAGCTGGGGAGCTGGGGGGGTGCCATAGATGTGGAGCAAGACGCAGAAGTTGAAGAGGACTCAGCCAAGGAAGAGGTTATGGAAGAGGATGGAGTAGGAGGAGTAGAGGAGGCGTGGTGGTGTCACCAACTCTTCTGCAGAGCCACGCATTCCATGCTTGTCAGACGTCAGCAGGTTTACCCAATGCGCAGTGTAGGTGATATACCTGCCCTGACCATGCTTTGCAGACCAGCTATCCGTGGTCATATGGACCCTTGCCCCAACGCTGTGTGCCGGACATGCCATAACTTCCTTTCTCACAACAGATACAGGTTTGGGATTGCCTTTTGTGAAAAGAAATTTCTGCCAGGTACCTTCCACTGCGGTGTCCCAATAGATACAAATTTTTTGAAAGCATCAGACTCCACCAGCTTGTATGGTAAAAGCTGGCGGGCTAAGAGTTCAGACAAGCCAGCTGTCAGATGCCGGGCAAGGGGGTGACTTTGAGAGATTGGCTTCTTACGCTCAAACATGTCCTTGACAGACAGCTGACTGTGGGCAGATGACTAGGAACTGCTACGTAAGAGAGACTCAGTGGAGGATGTTTGAGAGGGGGCAAGGAGGACAGCAGTGGTTGACGTGGCTGAAGATGCTGGAGCAGGAGAAGGAGGGCGGCTTTCACTTTGTGTGCTGCTTCTACTCATGTGTTCTTCCCATCGGCGTTTGTGATGGGAGACCATGTGCCTTCGCAAAGCAGTTGTACCTAGGTGGGTGTTGGACTTCCCACGACTCAGTTTCTTTTGGCACAGGTTGCAAATGGCATCGCTGTTGTCAGAGGCAGACACACAAAAAAAAGCCACAATGCTGAGCTCTGCGATGACGGCATTCTGGTGGTGGCAACAGCATGCGTTGATGGGCGTCGGCGTGCTGTCTGGCTGACCCCGGGTGCCGATGCATGCTGTCTGACTGTGCCACTAGCTCCTTGAGACGACTTCCCCATGCTTCCAACTCGTCTCCTCCTCCTCTCTGTCTCCCCATCTGAACTTTCCCCCTCTTCTTCTTCTCTTCTAGCAGGCACCCACGTGACATCCACCGACACATCATCATCAACCACTTCACTTGTATCTGACACATCAAGAAAGGAAGCAGCAGCGGGTACAACATCATCATCATCACACCGTACCTCCATGTCGGTAATGCTGCCTGACTGAGACTGATCACTGTTATCTACATCCTCTGTCAATGATGGTTGCGCATCACTCATTTCTTCCAACTGATGTGTCAATAACTCCTGTGACAGATCAAGTGAAGCGGCTGTGGTGCTAGTGTTGGTGGTGGCGACAGGCGGGCGAGTGGCACTGGTCACTTGAGACCTGCCCAAAGCACAGCTGGATGTAGATGGTGCGTCAAGGTTAGGAGGACTAGGAGCGGAAGCTGTAGAAGATTGGGTGTCCTGTGTTAGCCATTCAACTAGGTCCTCCTCAGAACTTTTTGCGTCCCCCCTGGCACCCGGCGTCTGAACAATGTGCATATTTGTAGGGTCTAAAGGAATCACAGCACCACGACCACGGAACCTGCGGGGTGGCCTGCCTCTGCCTGTCATTTTTTTTTAAATGGACACTAACATTACTATTACACAAATTATATGAGTGGTGGCACTGTGCAAGTGGGCACAGTATACGCTGTGAGACTGACAACAACAAAAAAGACTGATGTTTTAAAAATCACAAATTGTTAATTTTTTTAAATATTAGAAGTACTGTGACAACAAATATGATTGTTGGCAATAGTTGGCAAATGTGCCTGTCTGGCACACACGCTGGGAGAAAGGAAACTGCAATTCAATGGCACTAGGAGACTGAAGATTCACAGTCAAAACAGTTATGATTAACAAAAATAACAATACTGTTACAAGAAATATGATTGGTGGAACTAATTGGCTAGTTGGGCCTGGCACACAGGCAGGCAGGCAGGAGGAAAATGCAATTCAAGGCAGGGCACTAGTAGACTGCAGATTGACAGTCAAAACAGTGATGATTGACAATTTTTTCAATACTGTTAAAAGAAATATGATTGCTGGCACTAATTGGCTAGTTGGGCTTGGCACACAGGCTGGCAGGCAGGAGGAAAGTGCAATTCAATGGCACGAGCAAACTGAGGATTCAGAACAACAATCAAAATTTTTTTATTTTTAATTAGTAACAATACTGTGACAACAATTATGATTGCTGTAAATAGTTGGCAAGACGGCCTGGCACACAGGCTGGCAAACTGGAGGAAAGTGCAATTCAATGGCACAAGCAAACTGTGGATTCAGAATAACAATCAAAAAATGTTTTATTATAATTATTAACAATACTGTGACAACAAATAAGATTGGTGTAAATAGTTGGCAAGTCGGCCTGGCACACAGGCTAGCAGGCAGGAGGAAAGTGCAATTCAATGGCACGAGCAAACTGAGGAAGGATTCAGAATAACAATCCAAATTTTTTTAATTATAATTATTAACAATACTGTGACAACTAATAAGATTGGTGTAACTATTTGGCAAGTCGGCCTGGCACACAGGCTGGCAGGCAGGAGGAAAATGCAATTCAAGGACACTAGTAGAATGCAGATTGACAGTCAAAACAGTGATGATTGACAATTTTTCCAATACTGTTAAAATAAATATGATTGCTGGCACTAATTGGCTAGTTGGGCCTGGCACACAGGCTGGCAGGCAGGAGGAAAGTGCAATTCAATGGCACGAGCAAACTGAGGATTCAGAACAACAATCAAAACATTTTTAATTTTTATTATTAACAATACTGTGACAACAAATATGATTGGTGTAAATAGTTGGCAAGTCGGCCTGGCACACAGGCTGGCAGGCAGGAGGAAAATGCAATTAAAGGACACTATTAGACTGAATATTGACAGTCACAACAGTGATGATTGACAATTTTTGCAATACTGTTAAATTAAATATGATTGCTCGCACTAATTGGCTAGTTGGGCCTGGCACACAGGCAGGCAGGCAGGAGGAAAGTGCAATTCAATGGCACGAGCAAACTGAGGATTCAGAACAACAATCAAACATTTTTTAATTTTTATTATTAACAATACTGTGACAACAAATATGATTGGTGTAAATAGTCGGCAAGACGGCCTGGCACACAGGCTGGCAGGCAGGATGAAAGTGCAATTCAATGGCACGAGCAAACTGAGGATTCAGAATAACAATCAAATTTTTTTTATTTTTAATTATTAACAATACTGTGACAATAAATAAGATTGGTGTAACTAGTTGGCAAGTCGGCCTGGCACACAGGCTGGCAGGCAGGAGGAAAATGCAATTCAAGGACACTAGTAGACTGAATATTGACAGTCACAACAGTGATGATTGACAATTTTTGCAATACTGTTAAATTAAATATGATTGCTGGGAATAATTGGCTAGGTGGGCCTTGCACACAGGCTGGCAGGCAGGAGGAAAGTGGAATTCAATGGCACGAGCAAACTGAGGATTCAGAACAACAATTAAAAAAATTTTAAATTTTAATTATTAAGAATACTGTGACAACAAATATGATTGGTGTAAATATTTGGAAAGTCGGCCTTACAAACAGGCTGCCAGGCAGGAGGAAAGTGCAATTCAATGGCACGAGCAAACTGAGGATTCAGAACAACAATCAAAAAATTTTTGATTTTAATTATTAACAATACTGTGACAACAAATATGATTGGTGTAAATAGTTGGCAAGTCGGCCTGGCACACAGGCTGGCAGGCAGGAGGAAAGTGCAATTCAATGGCAAGAGCAAACTGAGGATTCAGAACAACAATCAAAATTTTTTTATTTTTAATTAATAACAATACTGTGACAACAAATATGATTGCTGGCACTAATTGGCTAGTTGGGCCTGGCACACAGGCTGGCAGGCAGGAGGAAAGTGCAATTCAATGGCACGAGAAAACTGAGGATTCAGAACAACAATCAAATTTGTTTTAATTTTAATTAGTAACAATACTGTGACAACAAGTATGATTGGTGTAAATAGTTGGCAAGACGGCCTGGCACACAGGCTGGCAAGCAGGAGGAAAGTGCAATTCAATGGCACGAGCAAACTGAGGATTCAGAATAACAATCAAAAAATTTTTTATTATAATTATTAACAATACTGTGGCAAGTTGGCCTGGAACACAGGCTGGCAGGCAGGAGAAAAATGCAATTCAAGGACACTAGTAGACTGCAGATTGACAGTCAAAACAGTGATGATTGACAATTTCTGCAAGACTGTTAAAAGAAATATGATTGCTGGCACTAATTGGCTAGTTGGGCCTGGCACACAGGCTGGGAGGCAGGAGGGAAATGCAATTCAATGGCACGAGAAAACTGAGGATTCAGAATAACCATCAAAATTTTTTTAATTTTAATAATTAACAATACTGTGACAACAATTATTATTGGTGAAAATAGTTGGCAAGTCGGCCTGGCACACTGGCTGGCAGACAGGAGGAAAGTGCAATTCAATGGCACGAGCAAACTGAGGATTCAGAATAACAATCCAAATATTTTTAATTTAAATTATTAACAATACTGTGACAACAAATATGATTGGTGTAACTAGTTGGCAAATCGACCTGGCACACAGGCTGGCAGGCAGGAGCAAAATGCAATTCAAGGGCAATAGGAGACTGCAGATTCACAGTCAAAACAGTGATGATTTACAATTTTTTCAAGACTGTTAAAAGAAATATGATTGCTAGCACTACTTGTCTAGTTGGGCCTGGCACACAGGCTGCCAGGCAGGAGGAAAGTGCGATTCAATGGCACGAGAAAACTGAGGATTCAAAATAACAATCAAATATTTTTTTATTTTAAATAATAACAATACTGTGACAACAAATATGATTGGTGTAACTAGTTGGCAAGTGGGCCTGGCACACAGGCTGGCAGGCAGGAGGGAACTGCAATTCAATGGCTCTACTAGACTACAGAATGATTTACAATTTTTTCAATACTGTTTAAACAACTATAATTGGTGGCACTAATTGGCTAGTTGGGACTGGCACACAGGCTGCCAGGCAGGAGGAAACTGCAATTCAATGGCACTAGGAGACTGAAGATTTGCAGTCAAAAAAATTATGATTTAATTTTTTTTATATACTGTTAGAAGAAATATGATAGGTGGCACTAATTGGCTAGTTGGGCCTGGCACACAGGCTGGCAGGCAGGAGGGAACTGCAATTCAATGCAACAAGCCAAATGATGAATCACAATCGAACAATGTTTAATTTTAAAGATTAACAATACTGTTACAACAACTAGGATTGGTGGCACTAATTGGCTAGTAAGGGCCTGGCACACAGGCTGGCAGCCAGGAGGAAACTGCTATTCAATGGCACTAGGAGACTGAATATTTGCAGTCTAAAAAATTATGATTTTAAATTTTTTATATACTGTTACAAGAATTATGATTGGTGCCACTATTTGGCTAGTTGGGCCTGGAAAACATGCTGGCAGGCAGGAGGAAAGTACAATTCAATGGCACGAGCAAACTGATGAATCACAAGCGAACAATTTGTAATTTTAAAGATTAACAATACTGTTACAACAACTAGGATTGGTGGCAATAATTGGTTAGTTTGGGCCTGGCACACAGACTGGCAGGCAGGAGGAAACTGCAATTCAATGGCACTAGGAGACTGAATATTTGCAGTCAAAAAATATTATGATTTTAAATTTTTTATATACTGTTACAAGAATTATGATTGGTACCACTAATTGGCTAGTTGGGCCTGGAATACACGCTGGCAGGCAGGAGGAAAATGCAATTAAAGGACACTATTAGACTGAATATTGACAGTCACAACAGTGATGATTGACAATTTTTGCAATACTGTTAAATTAAATATGATTGCTCGCACTAATTGGCTAGTTGGGCCTGGCACACAGGCAGGCAGGCAGGAGGAAAGTGCAATTCAATGGCACGAGCAAACTGAGGATTCAGAACAACAATCAAACATTTTTTAATTTTTATTATTAACAATACTGTGACAACAAATATGATTGGTGTAAATAGTCGGCAAGACGGCCTGGCACACAGGCTGGCAGGCAGGATGAAAGTGCAATTCAATGGCACGAGCAAACTGAGGATTCAGAATAACAATCAAATTTTTTTTTATTTTTAATTATTAACAATACTGTGACAATAAATAAGATTGGTGTAACTAGTTGGCAAGTCGGCCTGGCACACAGGCTGGCAGGCAGGAGGAAAATGCAATTCAAGGACACTAGTAGACTGAATATTGACAGTCACAACAGTGATGATTGACAATTTTTGCAATACTGTTAAATTAAATATGATTGCTGGGAATAATTGGCTAGGTGGGCCTTGCACACAGGCTGGCAGGCAGGAGGAAAGTGGAATTCAATGGCACGAGCAAACTGAGGATTCAGAACAACAATTAAAAAATTTTTAAATTTTAATTATTAAGAATACTGTGACAACAAATATGATTGGTGTAAATATTTGGAAAGTCGGCCTTACAAACAGGCTGCCAGGCAGGAGGAAAGTGCAATTCAATGGCACGAGCAAACTGAGGATTCAGAACAACAATCAAAAATTTTTTGATTTTAATTATTAACAATACTGTGACAACAAATATGATTGGTGTAAATAGTTGGCAAGTCGGCCTGGCACACAGGCTGGCAGGCAGGAGGAAAGTGCAATTCAATGGCAAGAGCAAACTGAGGATTCAGAACAACAATCAAAATTTTTTTATTTTTAATTAATAACAATACTGTGACAACAAATATGATTGCTGGCACTAATTGGCTAGTTGGGCCTGGCACACAGGCTGGCAGGCAGGAGGAAAGTGCAATTCAATGGCACGAGAAAACTGAGGATTCAGAACAACAATCAAATTTTTTTTAATTTTAATTAGTAACAATACTGTGACAACAAGTATGATTGGTGTAAATAGTTGGCAAGACGGCCTGGCACACAGGCTGGCAAGCAGGAGGAAAGTGCAATTCAATGGCACGAGCAAACTGAGGATTCAGAATAACAATCAAAAATTTTTTTATTATAATTATTAACAATACTGTGGCAAGTTGGCCTGGAACACAGGCTGGCAGGCAGGAGAAAAATGCAATTCAAGGACACTAGTAGACTGCAGATTGACAGTCAAAACAGTGATGATTGACAATTTCTGCAAGACTGTTAAAAGAAATATGATTGCTGGCACTAATTGGCTAGTTGGGCCTGGCACACAGGCTGGGAGGCAGGAGGGAAATGCAATTCAATGGCACGAGCAAACTGAGGATTCAGAATAACAATCCAAATATTTTTAATTTAAATTATTAACAATACTGTGACAACAAATATGATTGGTGTAACTAGTTGGCAAATCGACCTGGCACACAGGCTGGCAGGCAGGAGCAAAATGCAATTCAAGGGCAATAGGAGACTGCAGATTCACAGTCAAAACAGTGATGATTTACAATTTTTTCAAGACTGTTAAAAGAAATATGATTGCTAGCACTACTTGTCTAGTTGGGCCTGGCACACAGGCTGCCAGGCAGGAGGAAAGTGCGATTCAATGGCACGAGAAAACTGAGGATTCAAAATAACAATCAAATATTTTTTTATTTTAAATAATAACAATACTGTGACAACAAATATGATTGGTGTAACTAGTTGGCAAGTGGGCCTGGCACACAGGCTGGCAGGCAGGAGGGAACTGCAATTCAATGGCTCTACTAGACTACAGAATGATTTACAATTTTTTCAATACTGTTTAAACAACTATAATTGGTGGCACTAATTGGCTAGTTGGGACTGGCACACAGGCTGCCAGGCAGGAGGAAACTGCAATTCAATGGCACTAGGAGACTGAAGATTTGCAGTCAAAAAAATTATGATTTAATTTTTTTTATATACTGTTAGAAGAAATATGATAGGTGGCACTAATTGGCTAGTTGGG
Source organism: Bombina bombina (assembly GCF_027579735.1). Classification (NCBI taxonomy): domain Eukaryota; kingdom Metazoa; phylum Chordata; class Amphibia; order Anura; family Bombinatoridae; genus Bombina; species Bombina bombina. The sequence continues at coordinate 230,054,935 of NC_069507.1, read as the reverse complement.
CCTGGCACACAGGCTGGCAGGCAGGAGGGAACTGCAATTCAATGCAACAAGCCAAATGATGAATCACAATCGAACAATGTTTAATTTTAAAGATTAACAATACTGTTACAACAACTAGGATTGGTGGCACTAATTGGCTAGTAAGGGCCTGGCACACAGGCTGGCAGCCAGGAGGAAACTGCTATTCAATGGCACTAGGAGACTGAATATTTGCAGTCTAAAAAATTATGATTTTAAATTTTTTATATACTGTTACAAGAATTATGATTGGTGCCACTATTTGGCTAGTTGGGCCTGGAAAACATGCTGGCAGGCAGGAGGAAAGTACAATTCAATGGCACGAGCAAACTGATGAATCACAAGCGAACAATTTGTAATTTTAAAGATTAACAATACTGTTACAACAACTAGGATTGGTGGCAATAATTGGTTAGTTTGGGCCTGGCACACAGACTGGCAGGCAGGAGGAAACTGCAATTCAATGGCACTAGGAGACTGAATATTTGCAGTCAAAAAATATTATGATTTTAAATTTTTTATATACTGTTACAAGAATTATGATTGGTACCACTAATTGGCTAGTTGGGCCTGGAATACACGCTGGCAGGCAGGAGGAAAGTGCAATTCAATGGCACGAGCAAACTGATGAATCACAAGCAAACAATTTGGAATTTTAAAGATTAACAATACTGTTATAACAACTAGGATTGGTGGCACTAATTGGCTAGTTTGGGCCTGGCACACAGGCTGGCAGGCAGGAGGAAACTGCAATTCAATGGCACTAGGAGACTGAATATTTGCAGTCAAATAAATTATGATTTTAAATTTTTTATATACTGTTAAAAGAATTATGATTGGTGCCACTAATTGGCTAGTTGGCCCTGGAAAACACCCTGGCAGGCAGGAGGAAAGTGCAATTCAATGGCACGAGCAAACTGATGAATCACAAGCGAACAATTTGTAATTTTAAAGATTAACAATACTGTTACAACAACTAGGATTGGTGGCAATAATTGGTTAGTTTGGGCCTGGCACACAGACTGGCAGGCAGGAGGAAACTGCAATTCAATGGCACTAGGAGACTGAATATTTGCAGTCAAAAAAAATTATGATTTTAAATTTTTTATATACTGTTACAAGAATTATGATTGGTGCCACTAATTGGCTAGTTGGGCCTGGAAAACATGCTGGCAGGCAGGAGGAAAGTGCAATTCAATGGCATGAGCAAACTGATGAATCACAAGCAAACAATTTGGAATTTTAAAGATTAACAATACTGTTACAACAACTAGGATTGGTGGCACTAATTGGCTAGTTTGGGCCTGGCACACAGGCTGGCAGGCAGGAGGAAACTGCAATTCAATGGCACTAGGAGACTGAATATTTGCAGTAAAAAAAAATAGGATTTTAAATTTTTTATATACTGTTACAAGAATTATGATTTGTGCCACTAATTGGCTAGTTGGACCTGGAAAACACGCTGGCAGGCAGGAGGAAAGTTCAATTCAATGGCACGAGCAAACTGATGAATCACAAGCAAACAATTTGGAATTTTAAAGATTAACAATACTGTTACAAGAACTAGGATTGGTGGCACTAATTGGCTAGTTTGGGCCTGGCACACAGGCTGGCAGGCAGGAGGAAACTGCAATTCAATGGCACTACTAGACTGCAGATTGACAGTCAAAAAAGTGATGATTCACAATGTTTTCAATACTGTTACAACAACTATGATTGGTGGCACTAATTGGCTAGTTGGGCCTGGCACACAGGCTGGCAGATATGAGTCGTGGCTGGTAGGTAGGGCAGCAATTTACCACAGTATGCTGTGTAAGTGACAAAAACACAGGCCTGATAGAAAATTAAGTTAGATTACACTAGCAAAATAATTTAAAATTTTATATTTTAATATTAAAATAATGTTAAGAAGTGCAATGCACATATGAGTGGTTGCACTGGCTGGCTGCTACTTAGGGCAGCAATTAACAACAGTATGCTGTGTAAGTCAGATAGACAGTTAGACACAGGCCTGATAGAAAATAAAATTAGATTACACTAGCATAATGATTTAAAGATTTTTTTGGGAAATTTAAAGAAAAAGTTTAAGCACATAGATATGAGTCGTGGCTGATAGCCTTGGAAGGCAGCTATTAAAAACAGTAGGCTCTGTAAGTCAGATACACACAAGCCTGATAGAAAATACTATTAGATTACACTAGACAAATGATTTTAAAAAAAAATTTTGGGGGGGAAATTAAAAAAAAGGTTAAACACATATGAGTCGTGGCTCATAGACTAGGGAGGGCAGCAAGTAAACACAGTAGGCTCTGTATGTCAGCAAAACACACAGGCCTGATAGAAAATGATATTAGATTACACTATCAAAAAAATGTAAACGTTTTTTTTTTAAATTTAAATTAAGGTGAAGAAGATATGAGTGGTGGCTGCCTGGCACAGAGCAATTAACCAAAAGACTGAAACAAAATGAAGTATATTAATGCTTTGTGAGCCTGACAGACACAGGCCTGATAGAAAATGTAATTAGATTACACTAGCAAAATAATTTTAAAACATTTTTTTTACATTTAAAATAATGTTATAAACGGATATTAACACTGGTGGCTGGCACAGAGCAATGAACCAGAGTATATGCTGTGTGACACAGGCCTGATAGAAAATGAAAAAAAATTACACTAGCAAAATAATTAAAAAATTTTGTTGGTTAAATTAAAACTAATGTTGTTAGGCAGATATCAGTGGTGGCAGTAATCACAGCATATGCTGTGAGCCTCACAAACACAGGTTGAAAGCCAGGCAAATGCTAATAAAAATACGAAAAAAAACAAAAAAAAAACGGCTCGAATTATAGCCCTAAAAAGGGCTTTTTGGGGTGCTGTCCTTGCAGCAGAGATGAGATGACTGTAGTGGACACTAAATACACTAGCCTAGCTATCTTTTTCACTATAAAGTCAGCAGCACAAAAACAACACATCCTCTCACTAAGAAAGCAAGGTCGTTATGAGTCTAAAATGGCGGCTTCCAAGTAGCTGGGAGGGTCTGTGAGGGAGTGTCTGATGTTGATTGGCTCTAATGTGTCAGAAGGCTGTGACATACAGGGTCAAAGTTTCCTCAATGATGACACATAGGGGGCGGATCGAACATCGCATGTGTTCGCCCACAGCCGCGAACGCGAACATACTATGTTCGCCGTGAACCGTTCGCGGGCGAACAGTTCGGGACATCACTATATATTGACTGTCTTATAGCCTAGTTAGCCGTAATCCCACAAACTCTGAACCCCATTGGTGATACGAACGTTGGAGCTTAGCAGGCAGACATAGCCACTGTCTAACAATTGCAGCCACACTACCACCGGAGGGTCGGGGATCCGCTCCGGAGGACATCAGAGGACGAAACGGCTGTGACGTTCAGAGGAGCTGCAGAGGAGGAGCCTCGCAACAAGAAGTTCTGTAAACCTCGAAGTTCAGGTAGACTTACCGAGAGCCTAAGGCTATACATACAGAAAAGCCATTGAACGCCACATACAGAGCCTGGATGCCAAGAGATCCGTACAGACTTTAGGCCGAAAGCTTAACACTTGAAGGGATCCAGGTGCAGGCGAAAAGGAGTACCAAGTATACCCAGTCCCCACACTATAAGGGTAAGACCAATCTACAAGCACTGTACACATTGGGGAATTGTTTTGGTGTGAAAGTCGCCATCTTAACACTCCACTGCGTAGAACTGCACTGAGTGATTTTCAGGGCAGCTGTGAAGCTACATAAAGAGGATTAACTTTTAATCTCAGCTAGTGTTGGGCTATCGACCACTTGATAGGAGACTTTTAAACAAACTTCACACAAATAGCCTTGATGTGATAACGACTATTGCTGAGCTATCTCTTTATCAGGGTGCCAGGAATCAGAATGAGATGAGAAGTGCAAAAATAATCACACCTTTATTAATAACAAAAAAATAATAAAAAGTTCACAAGTAAAATAACAAGCCAGGAGTCAAAACCAGAGCTGGTAGTCAGACGAGCCGAGTCAGTTGCCAAAGCGAATAGTCAGGCAAGCCGGAATCAGGAACAAGGAAAACAGCAGTGTCAGGAACAAGCCAGGGATCAGGAACCAGGAAGGACGTCAGGCAGCCAGGTAATACACAGGAACTCTCTAAAACAGGTCTGAGACAACGCAAAGGCAAAGCATACTTAACAGAGGCCCTTTAAATAATAAGTGATGACATCACAATTCTGAGACTGCATCCTGTCTCACATGGATTATGCACACCAGTCTGGCCATAAAAGGAAGTGCAGGAATTGAGCAGCATCCCCCACAATGCACCATAGTCAGGAAGAGAGGTGAGTAAAATGGCTGCCAGCAGCACATGGCAAACACAATAGGGAAAAAACCCTGACAGTACCCTCCCCTCAATGACCCCTCCCCCGCGGGAGGACAAAAGGCTTATTGGGGAAACGGGCATGGAAGGCACGGAGGATGGCGGGAGCATGAACATCAGAGGAGGGAACCCAAGAACGCTCCTCCGGACCGTAGCCCCTCCAGTGAACCAAATACTGTACATGGCCCCTGGACATAGGAGAGTCAATAATGCTGCTGACCTCATACTCCTCATGGTTGTCAACAAATATAGGACGGGGACGAGGCAACACAGTGGTAAACCGATTACAAACCAATGGTTTCAAGAGGGAGACATGAAAAACATTGGAAATGCGCATAGCAGGAGGAAGGTCAAGAGTGTAGGCCACAGGATTAACCCGTCGGAGTATTCGAAAAGGACCAACATAACGGGGAGCCAATTTATTGGAAGGCACACTAAGGTTCAAGTTGCGGGAGGACAGCCAAACTCTCTCACCAACCTGGTAGGAAGGTGCGGGCAGACGCCTACGATCAGCCTGGAACTTTTGGTGCTGAATAGAACGATGAAGGCAATCCTGAATCTGCACCCACGTGGAACGGAGTTGCCGGAGATGCTCCTCCAAAGCCAGAATACCCTGAGACATGAATGAATCGGGCAACAAGGATGGTTGAAACCCATAATTCGCCATGAACAGGGATAACTTGGAGGAAGCATTAATAGCACTATTACGAGCAAACTCTGCCCAAGGTAACAGTTCTGACCAATTATTGTGGTGATCTGAGACATAGCAATGGAGGAACTGTTCCAGAGCTTGATTAGACCGTTCCGCAGCCCTATTGGATTGAGGTGATATGCAGAGAAGAAGGAAAGCTGGATCCCCATTTGAGCACAAAAGGAACACCAAAATCTGGAGACAAACTGGCTACCCCGGTCCGACACTATCTCCTTGGGTAACCCATGTAAACGGAAGACCTCCCGGGCAAAAATTGAAGCAAGCTCCTGAGCGGTAGGCAGCTTCATCAAGGGAATGCAATGTGACATTTTAGAAAAACGGTCAACCACCATAAGGATAACAGTATTGCCATTGGAAACAGGGAGCTCGACAATGAAGTCCATGGAAAGATGTGTCCAAGGACACTCACCATTAGCAATAGGTTGAAGAAGACCCACAGGAAGACGTCGAGGAGTCTTATTCTGTGCACAAACTGAGCAGGAGGCAACATACGCAGCAACATCAGAATGAAGACCTGGCCACCAGAATTGTCGAGTGACAGACCAAATTATTTGCTTCTTGCCTGGGTGACCTGCGGCTTTAGGATAGTGGTAAGTGTGCAAAAGTTTAGTTCGAAGATTCTCAGGACTAAAACACTTACCACTAGGTTTCTCAGGAGGTGCATTGGTTTGTGCAGCCAGGATCTCCTCCCCCAAGGGAGAAGTCAAATTAGTACGTATGGTAGCCAAAATATGGTCAGGAGGTATAACAGGAGTAGTTACAGACTCCTCCTTGGACAGAGGGGAAAATTGTCGAGAGAGGGCATCAGTCCTAACATTCTTACTACCAGGCAGGTAGGAGACCACATAATTAAACCGAGACAAAAATAGCACCCATCTGGCCTGTCGGGGCGACAAACGTTTTGCTTCAGATAGATAAGTTAAATTCTTGTGGTCAGTAAGAATGAGCACTGGCACGCTAGTACCCTCGAGAAGATGCCTCCATTCCTTAAGTGCCAAAATTATGGCCAGTAATTCCCTGTCGCCAATTTCATAATTGCACTCCACTGGAGAAAATTTCTTAGAGAAGAAACCACACGGATGCAAGGAACCGTCAGGCGTGGGACGTTGAGACAAGAGGGCACCTACTCCAGTCTCAGACGCATCAACCTCAAGAACGAAAGGCAGGACAGGGTTAGGATGAGCCAGAACTGGAGCGGCAGCAAAGGCAGTCTTAAGACTATCAAAGGCCTTAATGGCAGTAGGTGACCAATGGAGTGGATCATTCTCTTTATGGGTCATGTCTGTGATAGGTTTGACCAAGGAAGAAAAGTTTTTAATAAACTTCCTATAGTAATTGGCGAACCCCAAAAAACATTGAATAGACCGAAGACCAACTGGGCGAGGCCACTGCAGAACTGAAGATAACTTGTCGGGATCAATGGAGAACCCTGCAACGGAGATAACATAACCTAGGAAGGTTACTTGAGTCTGGTGGAACTCACATTTCTCGAGTTTACAAAACAGGCCGTTCTCACGTAGTCTCTGAAGAACCCGTGTAACATCAGAACGATGAGCCTCAAGTGTGGGTGAGTGTATGAGGATGTCATCTAAGTACACCACAACACATTGTTGCAACATATCTCGTAGGACATCATTAATAAATTCCTGAAAAACAGCAGGAGCATTACATAGGCCAAAGGGCATTACAAGATACTCATAATGCCCGCTCCTGGTGTTAAATGCTGTTTTCCATCCGTGGCCCTCCTTAATCCTAACGAGATTGTACGTTCATCTCAAATCAAGTTTAGTAAAGACCATAGCTCCCTTGAGGCGGTCAAAGAGTTCCATAATAAGTGGAATAGGGTAAGCATTCTTAATGGTAAGATGATTAAGACCCCTATAATCGATACATGGTCTTAACTCGCCACCCTTTTTCTTCACAAAGAAGAAGCCAGCCACTGCAGGAGAGCAGGATTTGTGGATGATCCTCACGCAACAGAGCATCGGCAACATACGCCTCCATAGCACAATTCTCTGCAACAGACAGAGGGTACACCCGGCCCTGAGGAGGAATGGCTCCGGGTTGAAGGTCTATGGCACAATCGTAAGACTGGTGAGGAGGCAACGTACTGGCACGCACCTTGTCAAACACGTCTAGGAATTCTCGGTACTCCTCTGGCAATTGAGATACCGAAGAAGTGCGCAAGAATTTAACTGGTTTCCGAAGACAAGTGGAAATACATTGCGGGGACCACGACAACATTTTGGACCTGTGCCAGTCGAGACTGGGATTGTGCTTTTGGAGCCAGGGATAACCCAGAACAACCGGAAAATGTGGAGAGTTTATCACCTGGAACTGGAGGGTTTCAAAATGGAGAGCCCCAACAGCCATGGAAAACGGAGCAGTTTCGTGAGTAACGAGTGCGGGCTGAAGGGGCCTGCCATCAATGGCCTCAATAGCAAGCGGAACGGACCGAGGCAAAACAGGAATGGAGTGCTTTGATACAAAAGCACTGTCAATGAAATAGCCTGCAGCACTGGAGTCAACAAGAGCCTGAGTGACTATGGAGGAGTCCACCCAGGAAAGGACAAAGGTGACCAAAGGTTTCTCCTTAAGCAGTTCCGGGGACGAGGATAAACCACCCAAGGTCTGCCCCCGACAGGACCTTAGGTGTGAGTGTTTCCCGGCCGTGTAGGACAAGACTTCAAAAGGTGACCCTGTAACCCACAATAGAGGCAGAGCCCCTCCCTCCTCCTAAAGGCCCTCTCCGCTACAGAGAGACGTGTGAATCCCAGCTGCATCAGCTCAGCAGTACCTGGTGACTCGGGACCAGGAGGCATGGGAGGAGAGGGAGGCATGGGTTAGAGCGAACACGTAGGAGACAACGGAACAGGAGGCTTCCGCAAGTGCTCCTTGAAAGAGTGCCTCTCTCTAAATCTGATGTCAATTAGGATCAAGAAAGACACCAATGCCTCGAGATCCTCTGGTAAATCTCTGGCAGCAACTTCGTCTTTAATCGCATCAGAGAGCCCATGAAAGAAGGCGGCAACAAGGGCCTCATTGTTCAAACTACCTCTGCGGCAAGCATACGGAACTCAATAGCATACTGAGCAACAGATCTTGTACCTTGCTGAATGGACATGAGTCGTTTAGCAGCAGAGGAGGAGCGAGCCGGAACATCAAATACCCTTCGAAAGGAAGCCACAAATTCAGGGTAATTTGAAATCACAGGTTTATTAGTCTCCCACAAGGGATTAGCCCAGGCAAGAGCTGTGTCAGAGAGTAACAAGATGAGAAATCCAACCTTAGCTCTGTCAGAGGGAAACGCCTGAGGTAACATCTCAAAGTAAATGCCCACCTGGTTCAAAAACCCTCTGCACTGAATAGGATCGCCTCCATTTCGCTGAGGTAGAGGTGCAGAACCAGACATGCTCCTGGTAGGCATAGGTGCAGCAGCGGAAACAGGAGCAGCCATAACTTGCGGAACACTTTGGTCCAAATGTGCAGTGTGAGTCAGCAGGGTTTGCAGGGCTAGTGCAAATTGATCCAAGCGGTGATTATGTTCTTCCATCCTGGAAATGATGGCAGGTAAAGGTGGATTATTAGCACCATCAGGATTTATGGCCTTTGCCTAATGTCAGGGTGCCAGGAATCAGACTGAGACGAGAAGTGCAAAAATAATCACACCTTTATTAAAAACAAAAAAATAAAAAAAAGTCCACAAGTCAAATAACAAGCCAGGAGTCAAAACCAGAGCTGGTAGTCAGACGAGCCGAGTCAGGAGCCAAAGCGAATAGTCAGACGAGCCGGAATCAGGAACAAGGAAAACAGCAGTGTCAGGAACAAGCCAGGGATCAGGAACCAGAAAGGACATCAGGCAGCAAGGTAATACACAGGAACTATCACAAACAGGTCTGAGACAACGCACAGGCAAAGCATACTGAACAGAGGCCCTTTAAATAATAAGTTATGACATCACAATTCTGAGACTGTATCCTGTCTCACATGGATGATGCACACCAGTCTGGCCATAAAAGGAAGTGCAGGAAGTGCAGCATCCCCCACAATGCACCATAGTCAGGAAGAGAGGTGAGTGAAATGGCTGCCAGCAGCACATGGCAAACACAACAGGGAAAAAACCCTGACACTCTTCAAGACAGAAGCTATCATTAGGCCTCACACAGCTCGCTATACAAGGCCGAAATTAAGCTTCCTAATAAAGCACCATAATAGCTGATAACTTTAAATAACAACTTGGGGATACATCTGGTCCTCCTCTAACTGACATAGCTATAACATTGGCAGATATTATTGTTTTAAGGAACAAAGATCAGCCTCAATAGGAAACCAGAAGAAGGGATTTGAAGCTGTGAAATTTACAAAGCACACCCCCCTCCTTTCCTGCTGTACATAAGTGACAGTGGGTCATATCCAAGTACCTTTTCCCGACTGGGTCCAGTGAGTACACTTTCCCTGGGGGTAGTGCAAATACACGTTGCACACACTGGTAATCTTTCCCTTCTTATCCTGATACCACTGTACCTAGAAAGTGAACTCATAGCTCTGTCTGAATCAGACAGGATCAGACCCTACCTCTGACATATTCAGATTGGCAACAGCTAACTTCTCTCCTACCAGTGAGTCCCCTAATCTAGCAATGGTTTACTTACCCTGCAAGCTCACTATTCTCTCGCCTGAGATAATAACATCCAATATGCAGTGCTAAACTCCCAGCTGTTGGGGAGCTAGATGATATCCATTCCCCTGACCGATCTATAATTGAGGAGGACTACCCCTTCTAAATACATCTGCAGCTGTTTTCCAAAGCTTGGCCCTCAGATCCTGCCCAGATGGCCCACAATATAAGGAAGAAGCAGAAACACCAAGATCATCCTAAAAGGACTCTAAATGACCATTTTCATAGTAAATCTTTATCTGAACCGGAAGGGTCAGAAGATGACTCCAGAGATACCGCTTCGTTATATGGAGATGCCGCCAAACTTGCTACCTCATCTAAAGAAAGACGTAACGCCTCCCAATCTACTATTCTTGATTCCATTAAAGCTTTAGCAGACAAGATGGATGACCATCATTCATCTCTCAGACAAGATCTTAGGCAATCAGTGAGCGAGCTAAAGAGAGATATTGCCTCTTTGGGGGACCGCACAGAGACAGATATTATCGTCAGATTACATCATTACACATTTAAAGAAAAGATCTTAAGAACTGCCTTCGCCAACAAGAACCTGACAGCACCATATGATAACACAATACAAATATACCCAGACCTTTCTCCACACACTTTGGCAAAACGCAGGATATTCCAACAATTTACACAAATCCTTCATCGCCATAGTGTAAAATATAGATGGGGATTTCCAGTTAAGATCTTCTTCCAACATGGAGACCGCTCCTATGTAATCACCAAGCCCGATCAAGGTATGAAAATATTACAATCACTTGATCTCACCCAGCCAACGGATCAGAATCTACAGGATTTGAATCACCCAGGAACTCTAAACTCCAAAGCACCTGAATGGCTACCGCAACCTAGAAGACCATGCCACAAGTTAAAAGAAAAGAAGTCCTGGATCCTAAGACTTCACTATAACACAGCAGACCTTTCCTTGACTTAGGCTCTCCTGCCTAGACCTGTTGAGAGAATGGTTATGAGCCCGCATACAGGCTCTTATTCTCTCGTGGTAGTTTCACATAGACTGCACATGGACTTCACCCACTTATGGAGGGAATTTTGTTCTTTTTCTTCCCTCCACAGCAGACAGATCACTTGGCCCATAGATAGAATGAGCTCACAAACGGGTACTTATCTTACTCTTCGCTCTAAATAGCAGCTCATTACTTTCTATGGATGACCTCGACGGACAAGTTTGATTTGTTGGAGTTCCCCCATATGCTGTTGCATTATCTTTCTCTTGTTTATTCTCCATTTATGTTTGTAAAATATTTGGTGTCTTCCTCTTATATGAATTTTTGTAATTTCTTGTACACAGACTAGAGCTCCCAATATACAAATACACGCAGCCACATGCCCATTTACTGATCCCTCTTATACAGGTCCACTAAGTAAGACAAGGGATATTGTAAACAGTATGCCCCCTTCACCACACGCCTCCTACAGTCAGTCCATAATGCGCAGTATAATAACTAGTGATGTCACGAACAGTTAGCCGGAGAACAGTTCCCGGCGAACATAGCTTGTTCGCGTTCGCAGCGGTGGGCGAACATATGTGATGTTCGATCAGCCCCTATTCTTCATCATTGCCTAAACTTTGACCCTGTATTTCAGCAGGCACATTCCAGCCAATCAGCAGCAGACCCTCCCTCCCAGACCCTTACACCTCATGGACAGCAGCCATTTTAGATTCATTCGGAAGCTGCATTGCTAGTGAGAGGAGGGACAGTGTAGCTGCTGCTATTTTAACAGGGAAATCGATAGCTAGGCTAGTGTATTCAGTGTCCACTGCAATCCTGAAGGACTCATCTGATCTCTGCTGTAAGGACAGCACCCCAAAAAGCCCTTTTTAGGGCTAGAACATCATTTTTTTAATTTATTTTTTTATTTGTAATCTAATTGCATTTGCCTGCCTGTCAGCGTGTGTCAGGCTCACAGCATATACTGTGCCTACTTGCTCACTGCCACCACTCATATCTGGTGTAACATTAGTGTAAATTTAAAAAAAAAAAACTTTTACATCAGTCTGCTAGTGTCATCTAATTTCAGTTACCAGGCCAGCCTGCCACTGCCAGCCTGTGTGTCAGGCTCACAGTATATACTGTGCCTACTTGCTCAGTGCCACCACCAGTCATATCTGGTGTAACATTAGTGTATATTTAAAAAAAAAAAACTTTTACATCAGTCTGCTAGTGTAATCTAATAGCAGTTGCCTGCCTGCCACTGCCAGCCTGTGTGTCAGGCTCACAGCATATACTGTGCCTACTCGCTCAGTGCCACCACCAGTCATATCTGGTGTAACAGTAGTGTAAATTTTAAAAAAACAACTTTTACATCAGTCTGCTAGTGTAATCTAATAGCAGTTGCCTGCCTGCCACTGCCAGCCTGTGTGTCAGGCTCACAGCATATATTGTGCCTTCTTTCTCAGTGCCACCACCAGTCATATCTGGTGTAACAGTAGTGTAAATTTTTTTTAAAAAAACTTTTACATCAGTCTGCTAGTGTAATCTAATTGCAGTTGCCAGGCCAGCCTGCCACTGCCAGCGTGTGTGTCAGGCTCACAGCGTATACTGTGCCCACTTGCCCAGTGCCACCACTCATATTATCTTGTTTAATAGTAGTGTAAGTGTACATTTAAAAATAAAAAAACTATTTTGACTGTGAAACATCAGTCTGCTTTTTTGTGTCAGGCTCACAGCGTATACTGTGCCCACTTGCCCAGTGCCACCACTCATATTATCTATTTTAATAGTAGTGTAAGTGTACATTTTAAAAATAAAAAAAACTATTTTGACTGTGAAACATAAGTCTGCTTTTTTGTGTCAGGCTAACAGCGTATACTGTGCCCACTTGTCCAGTGCCACCACTCACATTATCTTGTTTAATAGTAGTGTAAGTGTACATTTTAAAAATAAAAAAACTATTTTGACTGTGAAACATCAGTCTGGTTTTTTGTGTCAGGCTCACAGCGTATACTGTGCCCACTCACAGTAGCTTGCACGCATAGTAGCACTAATTGAAAAAGAAAATGACAGGCAGAGGCAGGCCAACCCGCAGGGGCCGTCATGGTCGTGGCGCTGTGATTCCCTTTGGCCATAGAATAATGCCCAGTGTTAGGCCACGTACCATGAACACGAAAAGTTCTGATGAAATAGTTGACTTTATAACACAGGACACCCAATCTTCTACAGCTTCCGCTCGTAACCTTGATGCACCATCCTCCTCCAGCTTAGCTTCGGGCACCTCTCAACTTACCACTCGCCCGCCTGCCGCCACCACCGACACTAGCACCCCAGCCGCCTCACTTGATCTTTCAGAGGAGTTATGTACACCTCAGTGTGAAGAAATGAGTGATGCGCAACCATCATTGACAGAGGATGTAGATAACTGTGATATGTCTCAGTCAGGCAGCATTACAGACATGGACGACGCACGGTGTGATGATGATGATGATGTTATACCCGCCGTTGCTTCCGTTGTTGAGTTCTCAGATACAAGTGAAGGGGTTGATGATGACTATGCGTCCGTGGATGTCACGTGGGTGCCTGGTAGAAGAGAAGAAGAACAGGGGGAAAGTTCAGATGGGGAGACAGAGAGGAGCAGGAGGAGGAGACGAGTTGGAAGCAGGGGGAGGTCGTCGCAAGGAGCTAGTGGCACAGTCAGACAGCATGCATCGGCACCCGGGGTCAGTCAGACAGCATGCCAATCAACGCATGCTGTTGACTGACACCATCGCAGAGCTCAGCAGTGTGGCATTTTTTTTATGTGTCTGCCTCTGACAACAGCAATGCCATTTGCAACCTGTGCCAAAAGAAACTGAGTCGTGGGAAGTCCAACACCCACCTAGGTACAACTGCTTTGCAAAGGCACATGATCTCACATCACAAACGCCTATGGGATGAACACATGAGGACAAGCAGCACACAAACTCAAAGCCGCCATCCTCCTCCTGGTCCAGCATCTTCAGCCATGTCAACCACTGCTTTTCTCTTTGCCCCCTCTCAACCATCCGCCAATCTGTCTCTCTTCCGGAGCAGTTCCTGCTCATCTGCCCACAGTCAGGTGTCTGTCAAGGACATGTTTGAGCGTAAGAAGCCAATGTCACCAAGTCACCCCCTTGCCCGGCATCTGACAGCTGGCATGTCTGAACTCTTAGCCCGCTAGCTTTTACCATACAAGCTGGTGGAGTCTGAGGCATTCAAAAAAATTGTAGCTATTGGGACACCGCAGTGGAAGGTACCCGGCCGAAATTTCTTTGCACAAAAGGCAATCCCCAACCTGTACTCAATTGTGCGAAAGGAAGTAATGGCATGTCTGGCACACTGTGTTGGGTCAAGGGTCCATCTGACCACTGATAGCTGGTCTGCAAAGCATGGTCAGGGCAGGTATATCACCTACACTGAACATTGGGTAAACCTGCTGACGGCTGCCAAGCATGGAATGCCTGGCTCTGCAGAGGAGTTGGTGACACTGCCACGACTTGCAGGCAGGCCTGCTGCCACCTCCTCTACTCCTCCTACTCCATCCTCTTCCATAACCTCCTCGGCTGAGTCCTCTTCTGCTGCTGCGTCTTGCTCCACATCAACGGCACCCCCCGAGCTCCCCAGGTACTATTCCACATATCGGATACGGCAGTGTCTCGCCGTCTTGGGGTTGACTTGCCTGAAAGCAGAGAGTCACACCGCAGCAGCACTCCTGTCCACCCTGAACACACAGGTGGATCAGTGGCTGACTCCGCACCAACTGGAGATCGGCAAAGTGGTTTCTGACAACGGAAGTAATTTGGTGGCGGCATTGAAATTGGGCAAGTTGACACATGTGCCGTGCATGGCACATGTGTGTAATCTGATTGTACAAGGCTTTGTGCATAAGTACCCAGGCTTACAGGACATCCTGAAGCAGGCCAGGAAGGTGTGTGGCCATTTCAGGCATTCCTACACAGTCATGGCGCACTTGTTAGATATCCAGCGGCGAAACAACCTGCCAGTGAGGCGCTTGATTTGCGACAGCCCGACACGTTGGAATTCAACACTCCTAATGTTTGACCGCCTGCTCCAACAAGAAAAAGCCGTTAACAAATATTTGTATTACTGGGGTGATAGGCCAGCCTCTGGGGAGCTGGGATTTTTTTTGCCACGTTACTGGACACTCATGCGCAATGCCTGTAGGCTCATGCGTCCTTTTGAGGAGGTGACAAACCTAGTCAGTCGCACCGAAGCCACCATCAGCGACATCATACCATTTGTTTTCTTCCTGGAGCGTGCCCTGCGAAGAGTGCTGGATCAGGCCGTAGATGAGCGTGAAGAGGAAGAGGAAGAGTTGTGGTCATCATCACCACCAGAAACAGCCTTATCAGCATTGCTTGCTGGACCAGCAGCAATGCAGGAAGAGGATTGTGAGGAAGAGGAGTCAGAGGAGGAATGTGGTTTTGAGGAGGAGGAGGAGGAAGACCAAGCACAACAGGCATCCCAGGGTAGAAAATACCTTCAGTGAGATCAGTGAGAACGAGGAATGGGACATGAGTAGCTTGGCATCCAACCTTGTGCAAATGGGGTCTTTCATGCTGTCGTGCCTGTTGAGGGACCCTCGTATAAAAAAGCTGAAGGAGAACGACCTGTACTGGGTGTCCACACTACTAGACCCCCGGTATAAGCATAAAGTGACTGAAATGTTACCGAATTCCCGCAAGTCGGAAAGGATGGAGCAGTTCAAAAATAAATTAAAAAGTATGCTTTACACAGCGTATAAGGGTGATGTCACAGCACAACGGGAATCTAACAGGGGAAGAGGTGAAAGTAATCCGCCTCCTCCCACGACCACGCCGGCAAGGACAGGACGCTTTCCAGACATGTTGATGGAGAACATGCGGACCTTTTTAACTCCTATGCATCGCCACAGCCCTTCAGGATCCAGCCTCAGAGAATGAGTCAACCGACAGGTAGCAGACTACCTCGCCTTAACTGCAGATCTCGACACTCTGAGGAGCGATGAACCCCTTGACTACTGGGTGTGCAGGCTTGACCTGTGGCCTGAGCTATCCCAATTTGCAATTGAACTTCTGGCCTGCCCCGCTTCAAGTGTCCTGTCAGAAAGGACCTTCAGTGCAGCAGGAGGTATTGTCACTGAGAAGAGAAGTCGCCTAGGTCAAAAAAGTCTTGATTACCTTACCTTTATTAAAATGAATGAGGGATGGATCCCGAAGGGACTGACATTGGGCGATACATTCAAGTAAAAAGGGCCTGATGAGATGAGCTGCCTTGGGTTAAAAATGGTCTACACGCTGCTGTATTTTATCTTCGAATGCCGGATGACTTGTGTGACTTATCCGCCAACAACTAGGGTTCAAGCCGCAATGTTTTAGGGCACTTTCTAACTGTCAAGCAAACATCAATTTTTCTGGCCGCTGCTACAGCAGCGGCTGCAACGATACCTAATTTTTCAGGCATGTGTACATGCCTAATTTTTCTGGCCTCTGGTGCTGCACTGTGGCTTCAAAACCCAAACCAAAAAAAAATGCAAATAACAGGGATTAAACTGCTAAGAATAGTACTACTTAACACACCACTCATATCTGGTGGCACAGTAGATTGCACGCACAGTACCCCAAATTTGAAGTAGGAGGACCGACCAAGCATCTTTTTCCATCTCCCGGTTCTTAAAATCCATGCCATATACACGTCCCCTGATAGGGGACACCACAGTGGAAGCTACACGGCCGAAATTTCTTTGCACAAAAGGCAATCCCCAACCTGTACTCGATTGTGCAAAAGGAAGTAACCTTACCATGGGTCCCAGCCTGCATGTCTTGTAAAATTCTCTGTCTGGGAAATTATCTATCTATCAAATCTATCTATTTATCTATCAAATCTATCTATCTATCTATCGTATCTATCATCAAATGTATCTATTGCATCTATTGATCTATCTATCTAATCTATGTATCTATCTATCTCGTGGCCGGACCGACCAAGCATCTTTTTCCATCTCCCGGTTCTTAAAATCATCTCCGGGTTCCTAAAATCGATGACATACCTGTACTCGATTGTGCAAAAGGAAGTCATGGCATATGGGGTCTTTCAAACTGTCTGGCCTGTTGAGGGTCGGGGACACTCGTATAAAAAGGCTGAAGGAGAACGACCTGTACTGGGTGTCCAAGCATCTTTTTCCATCTCCTGGTTCCTAAAAATTATCTCCGGGTTCCTAAAATCGATGCCATACCTGAACTCGATTGTGCAAAAGGAAGTCATGGCATATGGGGTCTTTCATGCTGTCGTGCCTGTTGAGGGTCGGGGACCCTCGTATAAAAAGGCTGAAGGAGAACGACCTGTACTGGGTGTCCAAGCATCTTTTTCCATCTCCCGGTTCCTAAAAATTATCTCTGTGTTCCTAAAATCGATGCCATACCTGTACTCGATTGTGCAAAAGGAAGTCATGGCATATGGGGTCTTTCAAACTGTCTGGCCTGTTGAGGGAAGGGGACCCTCGTATAAAAAGGCTGAAGGAGAACGACCTGTACTGGGTGTCCAAGCATCTTTTTCCATCTCCCGGTTCCTAAAAATTATCTCCGGGTTCCTAAAATCGATGCCATACCTGTACTCAATGGTGCAAAAGGAAGTAATGGCATATGGGGTCTTTCATGCTGTCGTGCCTGTTGAGGGTCAGGGACCCTCGTATAAAAAGGCTGAAGGAGAACGACCTGTACTGGGTGTCCAAGCATCTTTTTCCATCTCCCGGTTCCTAAAATCCATGCCATATACACGTCCCCTGATAGGGGACGTAACGGGGATTAAACTGATAAGAATAGTACTAGTTAACACACCACTCCTATCTGGTGGCACAGTAGATTGCACGCGGTGCTCTGACAAAATGCAGACGGACATTTGGCAGACGGACATTTGGCAGACGGACATTTGGCCGACAGGAAGAAAGCTAAAGAATGTTCCGATTTTGGCTGAGGGCAGATACACAGAGTGCTCTGTTCTAATCAGAGCCTTGGGCGCCACAACTGCCTCTGGGAACCTTACCATGGGTCCCAGACCACCCCTCTTGTAATTCTCTGTCTGGGAAATTATCTATCTATTTATCTATCAAATCTATATATCTATCGTATCTATCATCAAATGTATCTATTGCATTCATTGATCTATCTATCTAATCTATGTATCTATCACGTGGCCGGACCGACCAAGCATCTTTTTCCATCTCCCGGTTCCTAAAATCATCTCCGGGTTCCTAAAATCGATGCCATATACACGTCCCCTGATAGGGCACGTAACAGGGATTAAACTGATAAGAATAGTACTAGTTAACACACCACTCCTATCTGGTGGCACATTAGATTGCACGCACAGTGCCCCAAATTGGAACTTGGAAGTAGGAGGACCGACCAAGCATCTCATCTCTGTGTGATTCCTGTTCTTGTAGGACAGTTAATGGGTCAGTCATGTTGCACAGCTCCTCAATGTGACAAATCTTCCTGGTTAGCTCGTCGTTCTCTTTTTCCCAGCTGCTGGATCAGATCAGAGATTGTGAGTAAAACCTGCTCCTGCTGCCGGGTGATCTCACTCAGGACTCGCTTCTCTAGGTCTTCCAGCTGTTTCCTGATGTCCCTAATCAGGGCAGTGAGTCTCTCTGTTACACCAGCTGCTTTCTCTTGCACCCCTCTCCTGTGCTTCTGCAGACTCTGGACTCTTTTCTCAGTCTCCTCTCTCTTTGTGGTCAGTTTCTGTAGAACATTTCTCAGTTTCTTTTTCTTCTTCTCAGAAGCCTCATTCAGCAGCTTGACCTGGTGTCCCCTGTGCTCTGCGGCCTGGGAGCAGGACACACAGATACAGGCAGCATCCTCAGTGCAGTAATATAATAGGAGCATCTTGTGGGTGGAGCATTTTCTGTTACCCCAGGAAGTGATTGCACGCGCAGTGACATCAGTGAGGACAAGGAACGGGACATGGCTAGCTTGGTATCCAACCTTGTGCAAATGGGGAGTTTGCAGTTGTGCAAATGGACTGTTTGCGGTTGTTTGCAGTGCGTTAAACTGGGAGTTTGGTCTGTCACTGTGAAGCAGGCGTAACCCTTATACTACCTGAACGATACAACATCATACCTGATGTTTTAAAGCATGTTATTCCAAACAATTTAGGAATTGTAGGTGATTTATGCCCTTTATGGATTAAAAACAGACTCTGCATCAACTATGTAATTTTCCATGGGAGTTTTGCCATGGAGCCCCCTCCGGCATGCAACAGTCCAGGTGTTAGTCCCCTTGAAACAACTTTTCCATCACTTTTGTGGCCAGAAAGAGTCCCTGTGGGTTTTAAAATTCGCCTGCCTATTGAAGTCAATGGCGGTTCGCCCGGTTCGCCCATTCGCAAACTTTTGCGGAAGTTCGCGTTCGCTGACGCAAAATTTTAGGTTCACGACATCACTAATAATAACATGAAGATTACCCTGGAGTTCAACCCACTATTCTCGATAACCTGTGCACATACTCTTAGGACAGATCTGCCCTTATTAAACATTTACATACTATAGTATTCTATCTGTTTCTTATTTAGACACAGCAAAGTCTAGATTAGAGGGTTAGCACTAGAAAGCCTTGATAATACCTAATTATATTTATTTGAAACATGTACACTCTATAAAATCTTAACTACTCTCTATTTTCAGGGTAGTGAGTGGGGGATGATACTCCAGCAACAGGAATATTCCTGTCATGTCTAACTATACCTCTTGGGCATACTTGGAATTCACTTACTGCATTACCCTTAATCTAAGGCTATGGCTGTGTGGGTAGGTCCCCTGAGAAACAAAATTGCTAGGTCCATCCGGCACCTGATAAACATCCTGTGTGTATTCCTCTGCACTTACTTTGAACACTAACTATTGTTATTATTATTATATGTTTAAGTCCTGTTTTTTATTTATTGAAAGATTAACCTTTTTTGAGGCTTTGTAGATAGACATACCGGTTTGTTTTATTTGTGACTTTCAAACTTGTTATGGAGCTCTAGAGCTTCTTATACCTACCTCCTTACCTATCCCCTATTACACCACAAGTCAGGGGAGATTCCCTTATCGTTAAGCTCCCCTTATGTTCCTCGCATTTTATACTACCCAGATATACAGATTGAACTAACTTCAACGTTATACCAACCTCCGCTCACACTTTGCCCTTCCCTTTCCTCTGAATCACCATCAACCTCTTACAATCAGTAGAAACACTATTTTTTTATGCTCTGCTCCCCTCCCCCTCCTTTATGTATACAAGTTTTCCCGTACATACTAATTCCCTTCCTACTCTATTATTAAGCGGCTCTTGTCTGCTGAATTCCCTCATAAAATTATTCACTATTTGAAGAGCAGCTGATTCATACACTTCTCCAGACTCTAACTCTAGAATACCTTATAGTTTGATTAATGAAAAGTTAAGACTTTTCAGTACCTGGCAACCACTTCAGCTATTTACCCCTCCCCCCCTCACACCTTAGTGATATCTAAAATGGAGATAGAAGGTCTCTGTTTCCTAACTCTAAATGTCCAGGGTCTTAATTCCCCCACAAAGTGCAGCTTATTAGCAAATTTCCTGAGAAAATCCAAAATAGATGTAGCATATATACAGGAAACCCATTGGACACTTGATAGAGGTGCTGCATACACACCAAGGGGATATCCAATAGTGTTGGAGGCCTCGTTTCAGTCAAAATCTAGAGGAGTAGCTATATATTTCAGCAAAAATGTCAGATATGAGCCTATTTATTCGGAAATAGATTCCCGAGCGCTCTATATAGTGCACAATGTAAGATCAATACCCAGCTAGTCACCCTTGTAAATATCTATGCACCTAATTCAAAGCAAATCAAATTTTTGACGACACTGCTAAAATCGGTGTTCAATATAAAGCAGGGAGAGCTAATTCTAGGAGGGGACTTTAACTTAATATGGGATCCGGACCTTGATAGGATAGGACCTAGGATATCCACCTCAGAGAGAGCAACTCACCCCCTATCCAGAGCCTTTCAGCAACTCATTACCCAATATGACCTTTATGATTCTTGGAGGGCGGCTCACCCACAAGATATGGAATATACTTTCTACTCGTGGAGGCTCAAATACCACCTTCTCACAGACCCCATTATCAAAATAGAGATACAGGACAAGATAATAGAGTTTCTAGCCATCAATGACAAATCTCAGACCTCAGTAGGGATATTGTGGGCCACCCTCAAGGCCTATCTCAGGGGTCACTATATCTCAATTGACTCAGACAAATGCAGCAAGCAAGGTGCTCCCTTAGCTGTATTGGTAGTGCGGCTCAGAACACTCCAACGGACCCTGGAAATTTCATACTCTGACTCCGTAATAAGTGAAATAGCTGAGGTTACCAAACAATTTAAGGAATTGGAATTTCAAAAAACCAGCGAAATTCTAGAGAAATTCCCAAAGATCTTTTACCATCATAGTAACAAAGCTTCAGCGTTTTTAGCAGCCAAGCTTAGGCATCGCACAGCACAGGCCAAAATATTATCAATTAAGGACACGGCAGATAAAGCAGTTTTCTCCCCTAGAGACATAGGTAAAACCTTCAGAGCTTATTATCACGCCTTGAACAACTTACGAGAAAACCCAGACAACCCTCCACCTAACTCAGATAGCATAAAAACTTTTTTAAGCGCTCTCCAACTTCCACTTCTTCCGATAGAAGAAGCCATTATATTGAATAACGCAATTACATTAGAGGAAGTCCTAAAAGTCATCCAAAATCTGAAACTAGGGAAATCCTCAGGCCCTGATGGGTACACAGCTCATTTCTACAAATCGTTTCAACCATTAGTAGCCCCAATATTATGTAGGTTATTCAACGAGGCCATAAACAGAGGCTCCTTTGATAAAGAGTATCTAGAGGCATCCATAACTACGATATTGAAACCTGGAAAACCCTCTGATCAATGTAGTAGTTACCTGCCCATATCCCTACTTAATTTAGACACTAAATTATATGCTAAAATTCTTGCAGATCGTCTATCAAGAGTCATTAACCCATTAATACATCCAGATCAGGTGGGTTTTATACCTAACAGAGAGGGCCCAGATGCTACTAGGAGAATACTTGACGTACTATTGATTATAGAGAAGAGGAAGGTCCCATTTCTTGCCTTGTCTTTAGACGCCGAGAAGGCCTTTGACAGAGTGGGATGGGAATATCTGTGGCTAAAGATGAGAGCCTTCAATATCCCGGATACCTTTATACGCGCGATTCAAGCTATTTATGCGTCTCTCACAGCTAGAGTGAAGGGAGTAGGATTTAACTCAGAGTCCTTCCAAATCACCAATGGTACTAGACAAGGCTGTCCACTCTCGCCCCTCCTTTTTGCCTTAAAAATAGAACCCTTAGCACAAGTGATCAGGCTTCACCCCCACATCACTGGAGTGCAACTAACAACATCATCACACACCATATCCTTATATGCAGACAACATGGGCCCGATCCGATATACAGCGTCACCCGCAGGAGCCGGCGATGCCAAAATTTGTGCAGGTTTGGTATCCTATATACAGCGTAACCTAGAAGTTACGCTCGTATATTTCTGCCTTCGCCCGTAGTTTGTTGGGCCATAGGCAGGTATACCAAACCCGCGCAGTTTGGTATCCAATATACAGCGTAAGGACTTACATGGCGTAAATTGAGAAATCTTACTCCATTTTAACCTCGCCACAAAATGCAGCTGTAGTAAGCCTTACGCTGTGTATTGGAGCCCCGTAACTCCCTAAACTACCTGCCAAATAAAACCTAACACCTAACGCATGCGCAATGTCTATCTACCTGTCAACCGCGATCCCCCGCCGCAATCCCTAATAAAGTATTTAACCCCTAAACCGCCGCTCCCGGACCCCGCCGCCACCTACATTAAAAGTATAACCCCCTAATGTGATCCCCCTACACCGTCGCCAGCTACATTACATACCCCCTAATGTGAGCCCCTTACACCGCCGCCATCTATATTACCTACCCCCTTATGTGAGCTCCTACCCCGCCGCCAGCTATATTAAAATTATTAACACCTAATTTAATCCCCCTACACCGCCGCCAGCTATATTAATTACATTAACCCCTAATTTAATCCCCCTATACCGCCGCCAGCTATTTTAATTACATTAACCCCTAATTTAATCCCCCTATACCGCCGCCAGCTATATTAAAATACATTAACCCCTAATC
Organism: Bombina bombina; assembly: GCF_027579735.1. Lineage (NCBI taxonomy): Eukaryota > Metazoa > Chordata > Amphibia > Anura > Bombinatoridae > Bombina > Bombina bombina. The sequence continues at coordinate 230,031,934 of NC_069507.1, read as the reverse complement.
TAATCCCCCTACACCGCCGCCAGCTATATTAACCCTAATTATATTAGGGTTAATATAGTTAATATAGTTATTATATATATTAACTATATTAACCCTAATTATATTAGGGTTAATATAGTTAATATCGTTATTATATTATATATATTAAGTATAATAATCCTATCTAACTCTAACATCCCTAACTAAATTCTTATTAAAATAAATCTAATTAATATTAATATTATTAATTAAAATATTCCTATTTAAATCTAAATACTTACCTATAAAATAAACCCTAAGATAGCTACAATGTAATTAATAATTACATTGTAGCTATTTTAAGGTTTATATTTATTTTACAGGTAACTTGGTATTTATTTTAACTAGGTACAATAGCTATTAAATAGTTAATAACTATTTAATAGCTACCTAGTTAAAATAATTACCAATTTACCTGTAAAATAAATCCTAACCTAAGTTACAAATACACCTACACTATCAATAAATTAAATAAACTACAAATATCTAAACTAAAATACAATTAAATAAACTAAACTAAATTACAAAAAAACCAAACACTAAATTACAAAAAATAAAAAAAATTACAAGATGTTTAAGCTAATTACACCTATTCTAAGCCCCCTAATAAAATAATAAAGCCCCCCAAAATAAAAAAATGTCCCTACCCTATTCTAAATTAAAAAAGTTAACAGCTCTATTACCTTACCAGCCCTTAAAAGGGCCTTTTGCGGGGCATGCCCCAAAGAAATCAGCTCTTTTGCCTGTAAAAAAAACACAATACCACCCCCCAACATTACAACCCACCACCCACATACCCCTACTCTAACCCAAACCCCCCTTAAATAAACCTAACACTACCCCCCTGAAGATCTCCCTACCTTGTCTTCACCCAGCCGGGCAGAACTCTTCATCCGATCCGGGCAATGTCTTCAATCAAGCGGCAGAAAAGAAGTCTTCAATCCGGCGATGTCTTCATCCAAGCGGCAAAGAAGAAGTCTTCCATCCGGCGATGTCTTCAATCAAGCGGCAGAGAAGAGGTCCTCCATCGGGGCGAAGATTTATTCCAAGCGGCATCTTCAATCTTCTTTCTTCGCTCCTCCGACGCGGAACATCCATCCGGCACGACGACTTCCCGACGAATGAGGTTTCTTTAAATGACGTCATCCAAGATGGCGTCCGTCGAATTCCGATTGGCTGATAGGATTCTATCAGCCAATCGGAATTAAGGTAGAAAAATCTGATTGGCTGATTGAATAAGCCAATCAGATTCAAGTTCAATCCGATTGGCTGATTGGTTCAGCCTATCGGATTGAACTTTAATCTGATTGTGTTTTTTTTTTACAAGCAAAAGAGCTGATTTCTTTGGGGCATGCCCCGCAAAAGGCCCTTTTAAGGGCTGGTAAGGTAATAGAGCTGTTAACTTTTTTCATTTAGAATAGGGTAGGGATTTTTTTTTATTTTGGGGGGCTTTTGTATTTTATTAGGGGGCTTAGAATAGGAGTAATTAGCTTAAAAATCTTGTAATCTTTTTTTATTTTTTGTAATTTAGTGGGGGTTTTTTTTGTAATTTAGTTTAGTTTATTTAATTGTATTTTAGTTTAGATATTTGTAGTTTATTTAATTTATTGATAGTGTAGCTGTATTTGTAACTTAGGTTAGGATTTATTTTACAGGTAAATTGGTAATTATTTTAACTAGGTAGCTATTAAATAGTTATTAACTATTTAGTAGTTATTGTACCTAGTTAAAATAAATACCAAGTTACCTGTAAAATAAATATAAACCCTAAAATAGCTACAATGTAATTATTAATTACATTGTAGCTATCTTAGGATTTATTTTATAGGTAAGTATTTAGATTTAAATAGGAATATTTTAATAAATAATAATATTAATTAGATTTATTTTAATAAGAATTTAGTTAGGGATGTTAGAGTTAGATAGGATTATTATACTTAATATATATAATATAATAACGATATTAACTATATTAACCCTAATATAATTAGGGTTAATATAGTTAATATATATAATATAATAACTATATTAACTATATTAACCCTAATATAATTAGGGTTAATATAGTTAATATAGCTGTCGAGGGTATAGGGGGATTATATTAGGGGTTAATGTATTTAATATAGCTGGCGGCGGTATAGGGGGATTAGATTAGGGGTTAATTAATTTAATATAGCTGGCGGCGGGGTAGGGGGATTAAATTAGGGGTTAATAATTTTAATATAGCTGGCGGCAGTATAGGGGATTAGATTAGGGGTTAATTAATTTAATATAGCTGGCGGCGGGGTAGGGGGATTATATTAGGGGTTAATAATTTTAATATAGCTGGCGGCGGGGTAGGGGGATTAGATTAGGGGTTAATAATTTTAATATAGCTGGCGGCGGTGTAAGGAGCTCACATTAGGGGGTAGTTAAGTTAATGTAGGTGGCGGCGGGGTAGGAGCTCACATTAGGGGGTAGTTAATGTAGGTGGCGGCGGGGTAAGAGCTCACATTAGGGGGTAGTTAATGTAGGTGGCGGCGGGGTAGGAGCTCACATTAGGGGGTAGTTAATGTAGGTGGCGGCGGGGTAGGAGCTCACATTAGGGGGTAATATAGATAATGTAGGTGGCGGCGGGGTCCGGGAGCGGCGGTTTAGGGGTTAATAGCTTTATTAGGTGGCGGCGGGGTCCGGGAGTGGCGGTTTAGGGGTTAATACATTTTTTATTGTTAGGATAGTGAGGGGGGATAGCGGATAGAGGGTTAGACGTGTCGGGCTATGTTTGGGAGGCGTGTTAGACAGTATGGGAGATTTAATAATTTAGTCAGGTTTTGTAGGCGCCGGCAGTTTCTAAAGTGCCGTAAGTCACTGGCGACTCCAGAAATTTGTACTTACGCAGATTTCTGGACATCGCTGGTTTATCCGACTTACGGCACTTTAGCCTCTGACGGTGCCGTATATGGGATAGCTCGAGTTGCGAGCTGAAACTACGGGCGGCGGGGGTTCCCTCGCTTGCGCCGCAAACTACGATCTTTATCGGATTGCGCCCCATAACTTTTTTCCTCACTTCACCAACTACCTCCCTTACAGCAGTATTTAACCTCATTAAGGAATTTGGTCACTTATCTTATTACAAGTTGAATATCAATAAAACAGAAGCCCTACACTTAAACATCCCTCCTCATGAACTCCTACTCCTACAGAAAACATATTGCTTTCAATGGAACCCCCACTCAATCAAAATCTTAGGTACTTACTTAAGCCCTAACCCGAAACTCACAATAGCCAAAAATTATGCAGAGAGACTTACAGAGTTTCGGAATCTTCTTCTTACTTGGGGATTTAAGGAAATCTCCTGGACAGGGAGGATAGCAGCTATAAAAATGTCTTTTATACCTAAACTCACTGTTCTGATGCATTCCATACAATATTCCTAGACCTATATTGAACAAATTACAGAGTCTCATAACGAACTATATATGGAAAGGTAATAGACCATGCACCTCTAGCACCACACTACAGAGACCAAGCTCACACGGAGGACTAGCACTTCCCTAATATCATTATATATTACACGGCAGCTAGACTGTCACATATACTCAGTTGGTCATGCACAACTGACTCACCTCGTTGGACTGATATAGAATTGACTGCCTTGCCAACCGGACTCACTTTATCTGACCTACCCTGGATTCCAGCACACTACAGAGGAAGGTTAGTCGACTTACCATCAACAATACCAGACGCTTTAAAATTCTGGGATTCCATTAGGCATAATCCTGACATTACGCCCCACCCCTCTCCTGCTCTTACCTTAAGCGGAGCTCTTTATTGCCTTCCAGACTCTCACTTGAAGAGCTGGCGAAACCTCTCACCCTCTCTGGTTATGCACTTTTATGACCAAGATAACTGGATCTCACATCAGCAGTTTTGCCTGAAATTTGATATCCCTACCTCTCTCCACTTCGAAGCTTTTCGCTTTAGCTCCTGGTTGAAATCGTGGGGATACCCAAAACAAGGTCTTAGGTCATTGACCATATGGGAAACAAAGTGGCTGCAGGGAGATAATACTATCCATGCCCTATCTTTTCATTATATTCTTATCCTTAAGCATACCACTCTTCATAAAATCTCCCAACACAGAGCCTGGGAAAAAGAGATAGGTTTCACAGCTGATACTAATACTTGGCATACACGAATACTTAACTAAAAAACTTCTTCACTGTGCTACCCTTTGGAAGCTACACCACAAAGTAATAGTATGATGGCACTTGGTACCCTCCATCCTACACAGAATATACGGCTCCCACTCGCCCAAATGCTGGCGAAACTGTGGACAGATAGGGACCTCACTCCACATCTGGTGGTCTTGTCCCAAGATACACCCTCTTTGGAGATGGCTCTTCCGAACTCTCACTTCACTGCATATAGACATACCACTCAAACCTGAGATAGCTTTACTTCACATTAATTTCCCAGACTTAATGAAAGCGAAGGAAGCCCTCGCTATATACCTCCTTATGGCTACAAAGACAATGGAAAAATGAAAACCCTCCCACTATGTCACAGGTCTCATCTATCCTACACCATATTAAACAGATGGAACTATACTCCTATAGATCCCTAGACAACACTGCTTTTTACTATGAAGTATGGAACCCCTGGATAGAAACATTCCCAGAATAAAATGAACCTACCTGTTCTTCCCCCCCCCCTCTTTTTTTATTTTTCCTCTTTCTTTTCATCTCTCTCCCCCTTTCTACTCTCCCCCGTCCCGATTCCTATCCCCTATCCCTCCAACTTATGCCCCCCCCCCCACTATTGCCAGTCATGGAAACTCCTATACACTAGGAGTCTGATGTATTAACATCTGATCTCTATAGATAACTCATCTCTACACTGCCTTATCTCCTTTCTTACAAATTATCTACCTTCCGAGTCAGCTGTATATGTTATTTACTGTTCTTAATTTGAATGGATATAAAAATAATTGAGATATCGGGTCACAACTTGTAGACCAATAAGGACTGGAGATTTTCATTACTTCCTATGTTTTAATATCCTATTGGTTGTATCATACCTTGATAACTTCTTGCTGTATATCTGAACAGAGTTCTCAATAAAAACGTTGATTTAAAAAAAAAAAAAAGCTAATTACAATTAAATTAAATAAACTAAATTACGAAGAAAAAAAAACACTAAATTACAGAAAATAAAAAATAAATTACAATTTTTAAAACTAATTACACCTAATGTAATCCCCCTAATAAAATAAAAAAGCCCCCCAAAATAAAAAAAATTCCCTACCCTATACTAAAACCCACCCAATCCCCCCTTATAAAAACCTAACACTACCCCCTGAAGATCACCGTACCTTGAGCCGTCTTCACCCAGCCGGGCACAAGTGGTCCTCCATACGGCAGAAGTCTTCATCCAATTGGGGCAGAAGAGGTCCTCCAGACGGCAGAAGGCTTCATCCAGGCGGCATCTTCTATCTTCATCCTTCCGGAGCGGAGCGGGTCCATCTTCAATACAGCTGACGCGGAGCATCTTCTTCAAACGAAGTCCTAATGAAGAATGAAGGTTCCTTTAAATGACGTCATCCAGGATGACGTCCCTTGAATTCCGATTGGCTGATAAAATCAGAATTAAGGTAGGAAAAATCCTATTGGCTGATGCTATCAGCCAATTGGATTGAAGTTCAATCTGATTGGCTGATCCAATCAGCCAATAGGATTGAGCTTGCATTCTATTGGCTGTTTCAATCTATTGGCTGTTCCAATCAGAAGACTTCTGCCGTATGGAGGACCACTTGTGCCTGGCTGGGTGAAGACGGCTCAAGGTAGGGTGATCTTCAGGGGGTAGTGTTAGGTTTTTTTTAAGGGGGGATTGGGTGGGTTTTAGAGTAGGGGGTGTGTGGGTGGTGGGTTGTAATGTTGGGGGGGTATTGTATTTTTTTTTAACAGGTAAAAGAGCTGATTACTTTGGGGCAATGCCCCGCAAAAGGCCCTTTTAAGGGCTATTTGTAATTTAGTATAGGGTAGGGAATTTTTATTTATTTTGGGGGGCTTTTTTATTTTATTAGGGGGATTACATTAGGTGTAATTAGTTTTAAAAAATGTAATTTATATATTTTCTGTAATTTAGTGTTTGTTTTTTTTCGTAATTTAGTTTATTTAATTTAATTGTAATTAGTTTAATTTAATTTAGGTAATTTATTTAATTATAGTGTAGTGTTAGGTGTATTTGTTACTTAGGTTAGGATTTATTTTACAGGTAAATTTGTATTTATTTTAGCTAGGTAGCTATTAAATAGTTAATAACTATTTAATAACTATTCTACCTAGTTAAAATAAATACAAAGTTGCCTGTAAAATAAAAATAAATCCTAAAATAGCTACAATGTAACTATTAGTTATATTGTAGCTATATTAGGGTTTATTTTATAGGTAAGTATTTAGTTTTAAATAGGAATAATTTAGTTAATAATAGTAATTTTCTTTAGATTTATTTAAATTAGATTTAATTTAGGGGGGCTTAGGGTTAGACTTAGGTTTAGGGGTTAATACATTTAGTATAGTGGCAGCGACGTTGGGGGCAGCAGATTAGGGGTTAATAATTGTAGGTAGGTGGCGGCGACATTGGGGGCGGCAGATTAGGGGTTAATAAATATAATGTAGGTGTCGGCGATATTAGGGGCAGCAGATTAGGGGTTCATAGGTATAATGTAGGTGGCGGAAGGTGTCCGGAGCGGCAGATTAGGGGTTAATAGTATAATGCAGGTGGCGACGATGTCGGGGGCGGCAGATTAGGGGTTAATAAGTGTAAGATTAGGGGTGTTTAGACTCGGGGTTCATGTTAGGGTGTTAGGTGTAGACATATTTTTTATTTTCCCATAGGAAACAATGGGGCTGCGTTAGAAGCTGACCGCTGCTTTTTTGCAGGTGTTAGGTTTTTTTCTCAGCTGGCTCAGCCCCATTGTTTCCTATGGGGAAATCGTGCACAAGCACGTTTAGCCAGCTTACCGCTGACTTAAGCAGTGCTGGTATCGAGGTGAGATGAGGAGCTAAATTTTGCTCAACGCTCACTTTTCTGAGGCTAACGCAGCCATTCAGAAAACTCGTAATACCAGCGTTGTTTTAAGTGAGCGGTGAAAAAAAAAAGGCTCGTTAGCACCGCACGGCTCTACCGACACAACACTCGTGATCTAGCCGATACTTTACTAAGTTGTGATTGCATAATCGCATTCCCCCATAAACTTCAATGGAGCCGAAATGTAAAAAAAAACAAAACACAGCCAACCTTTTTGCTAACCCGATCACGTTTATTCAAGAGCACTATTTGTGAATGTAATATTGCATACTTTACATTATAATGTACTTCACATAGAACTTGTTCTATTTTTTGTTAAATATATATATGTGTGTGTGTGTGTATATACAGGTATATATATATATATATATATATATATATATATATATATGTGTGTGTGTGTGTATATACAGGTATAAATATATATATATATATATATATATATATATATACACACATATATATAAATTTTATTTTTGCTTCTTTATATATAATCGCCCGCTAGCAGGAGCCGTCAATCATCCTGATCATATTGGATCGGGAGGATTTCAGTCCTCCACCTAAAAAGTGGCAAAGAAGTTAAGGAGCAGTGGTCTTATGACTGCTGCTTCTTCCGTTTCAGGCGGACCTAAAATGATGGGGCATCAATGCAGCATCTGCTGCTTAATAAATCGATCCCTAAGTGTTTTTCTGGTATACAAAGGGCTCCAAAGCACATGGCTAAATATGTATACATGTATTTATGCATTTATATGTGTATATATGTATTTATGAATTTATATGTTTATACAGTATATGTATTTATGAATTTATATGTGTATATATGTATTTATGTATTTATATCAGTGCTGCGAAATCTGTTGGCGCTCTACAAATAACCGATAATAATAATAATAATAATATGTGTATATATTAATGTAAATACATACCAATGGAAAGTGAAAAAAATCCAGTCGTGAGTACAGCTTCAAAATATATGTATCTTTATTCAATCCTTTAAAAACATAACACATAAAACATAACAAAACACTCTACAAACGAATAATCAAAAATAGGCGAAAGATCAGGTCTTATGCGTTTCAGCCCTCAAGAGCCGTACTCATAGACCACTGATCTGACACTGTAGCAGCTCAAATATATACTTTGTTGATTAGGTCAATTAAAATCACATTGCCTAGCTTGAATACCGTATTAACCCTTTATTGCTTCCTACTATTAGCTTGTAATTTCTTCGATCTATAGTGTAGGTTAAAGAGAGTGTATGTTTTAATTATATACGGCAGTAGGAGTCAGTAATAAATAAAGTGTACAGTTTGCCTAAGTTATGGGGACTTGTTTCATCATTACCCCTGCAAGTTGGACACTTTATTGGACCCATGGAATTAAAATTCATTCCTTATTATGTGTATTAATATTTTTGAATAAATTGCTCAATAGAATACAAGAAACTATGTTGCTCAATAAATATCCTTACAGCAATTTGCATTATAAATATAAAATTATGGTAATGGAATGAAATAAGTTAGAGTGGGTTAGTGGATTCATTCCCAGAAATTTATAAGGTCAAACCTGGAGTTAAACCCATGAGGTATATTAGTTTTTAAGCGAAACATCCAATAGACTTCTCTTTTACTCAGGATGCTATCCAAATCTCCCCCCCCCCCGGGATCCAATGTTACTTTTTCTATAATTGTCCACTTCAATGACTTTGTATTTCTACCACGTTCTTCTATGAAATGTTTTGCTATTGGAAGGAGTTTGTCCTCTCTTTGTCTGCTTTTTTCTGTATCTACAGTAATGCTGGAAAGATGCTCTCTTATACGGTTCCTTATCTCTCTTACCGTTTTTCCAACATACTGTAGATTACAGAGTTTGAACTCTAGGGGCTACACCACCCCTTTTTCTCTACAGTTAAGACATCTTTCTATATCAAAAGTCTTTCCAGTTTTTACTGAATGAAAGGTATTCCCTGTGTCTGCATGTTTGCAGGCTTTACACTCACTAAAGCCGCACTTATGTAGCCCTTTTACTTGTAGCCAAGATTATTGCCTATTGGCTGCTTTGGAAGAGTAGGGGATACTATGTTTCCTATTGTTCTTCCCCTTCTATATGAGAAAAGACAGCTCTTTTGTGCTACTTTTGCTAGACTATTGTCTGCTCTTAGTATTGGTAAATGTTTTTTTTTATTATATTACAGATTTTGTTATATTGTGGTGAATATTGGGTAACAAACTTAATGCTGTCTTGATTTTTGACATATTTTGATTTTTTATGGAACTTTTTTGTTTTTATTAATTTTGTCTGGTCCATAGTGGACACTGCTATGCGGGCGTTTTTTATAGTTTGTCTATTGTATCCCCTGTCTTTCAGATGTCCATCTAAACGAGCAGCTTCTTTAGTATAGTCTAAGCGATTTGTGCAATTACGTTTTACTCTCATATGTTGGCCTTTTGCTATTGCTTTAAATGTTTCCTTCGGGTGATTGCTATTAGCATGCAAAATTGCATTTTTTGAAATAGGTTTTCTATATAGTGTTGTTTCTACTCTTCTTCCATGTATATTACCTCTCAGTGTGAGGTCCAAATAATGGATCTCTTCTTTTTGCACTTCATGTGTAAATTTTACTTCCATTGTATTGCTCTCTATATATTTTAGGAATCTTGTTAATGTATCTTTGTCTCCTTCCCATATTATAATGAGGTCATCAAATAATATGTTATACAATTTAATGTCCACTCTGAAGGGGTTTCCACCTGCATAGATGTGGCACAGCTCCCACTCCCCCATAAAAAGGTTGGCATACGAGGGGGCAAATTTTGCCCCCATAGCTGTGCCACATATCTGCAGATAGAACACCCCTCCGAAGCAAAAGTAATTGTGTGTTAGTAGATATTTTATCACTTTTAATAAATACTCTTGAAATGCTTTTCCCAAATTACTTTGCCTTGCCAAAAAATACCTCACTGCTTGTAAACCCATCTCGTGAGATATTGAGATATAAAGTGAAACGACATCTAGCGTCACCCATTTACTATACTAGTCCATTCAACCTGGCTCAATTTTTGTATCAGTTGTGTTGAATCCCTAAGGTAACTAGTTAGATCTAAAACTAGGGGTTGCAAAATGGAGTCCACCCATTCTGATATGGGCTCTAATAATGACCCTACCCCTGAAACTATGGGTCGTCCCTTCACATCTTTTTTGCTTTTATGTACTTTGGGGAATACGTGGAATACAGGAGTTTTAGGTTGTTTATTTGTTAGAAATTCATAAGTGGCTTTATTTATAAAGCCATTATATAAGCCTTCATCCAGTGTATGTGTTAGTTGATACATGAATTCATTTTTAGGGTCATTTTGTAAAACCATGTAGCTATTAGTATCTAACAGCTGTCTCATTATTTCTCTTTCGTAGTCAGTTCTTTTTTGTATAACTATACTGCCCCCTTTGTCAGATTTTTTAATGAAAATATTGGGGTTTCCACCTAATTCTTGTAGGGCTGCTCTCTTCTTTCTTGCCAAGTTATTTTCTTGAGGAGAAGTTTTATCTCCATGTAATTTTTCCAGGTCACTGACAATTCTTTCTTGGAACTGTTCAAGGATACTAACCCTAGACTGGATGGGATAAAATATTGATTTCAGCTTAAAGCCTATATGTGTATCTATCTCGCTAGTGTTATCCTCCAACTGTTCACTTAATAAACTTAGTAGTGTTTCTCTAGTACATGAATCTTGAAAGTCTAAGTGAACCTCTGATGTTGGTTTTTCAGTATTCTCTTGTATATCTAAGGATTCAACTGCTTGTTTATTTTGTGAGAAGTGTTTTTTAAGGGTTAAATTTTGAACCATTCTGTTTACATCAACTATAGTGTTGAATAGATTAAATTTGGTTGTTGGTACGAAATTTAATCCATAACTCAAAAACCTTTCTTGTGGTACAGTGAGTGGGGTGTCTGACAGATTAATCACTAGTGATGTCCTATCTACTCCAGGTTTTTCTTTGCTCTTAGTTGATATCTGTTCAGTTACATGTAATTGTTTTTGTTCACGCCCCCCCCGTAGATTCTGTTTTGTACTGGGTGGTATAGTTTTCTGTACTTGTACTGGAGCTGTTACTAAAAAAGCTTGATCAAACTTAGTCCTGGCTATATCAACATTGTTGGTTATCTTTAGTGCAGGATTGATTGGAAATGTATTAGTTTGTTTGTATTGACTTGTTTTCCTTCTGGCTCCTTGAGACTCAGTGTTTGAAGTCACTGTCGTATTGGGTATGTGTCCCTAATGGACTTCTCAGTACTTTCTTTTATGTTTGAAATATCGTTATCTCCACTATTATCGTCAGTTGACTCTGCCTCAGTATCTGAGAAGGTTACCTTTTTTTTGCCTTTATTTTTCAGGTTACCTTTACTGTGTCTGTAATTCTTTTTGTTATTCTCTCTATAGGTATTCGATCTATCTCTCCTATGCCAGATGTGTACTGTGTTAGACTGATAGTCTGTCCAATCTCTCAAAAATTTAGTTTGTTTTGTCTGTAGTATATCTTCTGTTGATTTCTATACAGTTTCTATTAACAATTCATCAAAACTTTTATACTCTAATGCTAACTGATGGTGTGCTAGGTGTCGCTGGAGCTGTGTGATTTTGGTCTTTATATCTGTCAATAAATTTTCTTTATGAACAATAATCATATGCATAAGTCTGAATGAGCATTCATCTAAAAGCATGTTCCATTCATCCTTAAATTTGATATCATCCACCTCAAAGGTGGGAAATGTATGTACTCTTAGTCCCCTTGGAATCATTTTCAAGTTTATATATTTCTCCAAAGTCCATTTATCAAATTTAATTTTTTCTGCTTTTATCATTAGTGCTTCAATCTTTGAAAATAAGTCAGTCAAATCTAAGGTAGACACATCCATTGAAAAAATATGGTCAAAGTCTTTAGTAAAGACATCCAGCTCTTGGGGGGTCTCGTAATGCATAATAACAACATAGTTCTTGTGTTTCTTCTGAGATAGGGTCATTAATGTAGACTCCAGATGCCTCCATATTGATGTGGTACTAGCGTTTATAATTTCCCCTTATATATAAAGTATGGCTATCACTATCGCTCTGAAATTCAGCAAAGAAAAGTATTTAGGAGGTGCTCACCAGTAGCCCCCACTTGCAGGATGTCCCTGTATGCTACATTCCTAATCTGTGCATAAATCTAACAGAGCAATATCACCTTATCAATAACACTCTTTTAGAGGAATAATAGTTGTCTCTTACTTTTTGTCGGGCTCAATGTGGAGGGGTGTGTGTCGGAGTCTTAATCCGGTGAAAGCAGACTCGCTGTTCCCCACTCGGTCCTTGGCAGCCAGACGATCTCACCCGGTTACCAGGATAGCCTTACAGGATTCTAGCATCTCTTTCTTGGACTATGTCCTCCGGTGATCCTTGGCATCTTGGATCTTGTAATCCAGCACTGCTCAGCGATTGTCCTCCACGTCACTTCCGGTTATACCCCTCCAGTCTTCGGCCCTAGGGGATAACGCTGTTCTGGTGCTGAGATACTCCGGCTGGAAAGCTGGCGAATAATAATCCAATGGAAAGTGGAAAAAAAGCAAAAAAATATATGTATCTTTATTCAATCCTTTAAAAACATAAACACTCTACAAACGAATAATCAAAAATAGGCGAAAGATCAGGTCTTACGCGTTTCAGCCCGCAAGAGCCGTACTCATAGACCACTGATCTGACGCTCTAGCAGCTCAAATATATACCTTGTTGATTAGGTCAATTAAAATCACATTGCATAGTTTGAATACCGTATTAACCCTTTATTGTTTCCTACTATTAATTTGTAATTTCTTCGATCTAGAGTGTAGGTTAAAGAGAGTGTATGTTTTAATTATATACGGCAGTAGGAGTCAGTAATAAGTAAAGTGTACAGTTTGCCTAAGTTATGGGGACTTGTTTTATCATTACCCCTGCAAGTTGGACACTTTATTATGTGTATTAATATCTTTGAATATATTACTCAATAGAATACAAGAAACTATGTTGCTCAATATATGTCCTTACAGCAATTTGCATTATAAATATAAAACTATGGTAATGGAATGAAATAAGTTAGAGTGGGTTAATGGATTAATTCCCAGAAATATATAAGGTCAAACCTGGAGTTAAACCCATGAGGTGTATTTGTTTTTAAGCAAAACATCCAATAGACTTCTCTTTTACTCAGGATGCTATCCAAATCCCCCCCCCCCCCCCCTGGGATCCAATGTTACTTTTTCTACAATTGTCCACTTCAATTACTTTGTATTTCTATCATGTTCTTCTATGAAATGTTTTGTTATTGGAAGGAATTTGTCCTCTCTTTGTCTGCTTTTTTCTGTATCTACAGTAATGCTGGAAAGATGCTCTCTTATACGGTTCCTTATCTCTCTTACCGTTTTTCCAACATACTATAGATTACAGAGTTTGCACTCTAGGAGATACACCACCCCTTTTTTCTACAGTTAAGACATCTTTCTATATCAAAAGTCTCCCCAGTTTTTACTGAACAAAAGGTATTCCCTGTGTCTGCATGTATACATATACACATATAAATACATATGTACACACATATACACACACACAGTTCTGTGACTTTCACATGTTAGTGCCATAACTTATAATTATTATACTTTATATATTGAAACAAGAGAACCGAGAGATGCACTCACTTAGACAGAACAAAAGCTAGAAAAACTTCCGTGCTTGTCCACAAGGCCAGTGCCACTCAGGGTACAGCCTCTTTTTGGACTTGAAGATGGACCCACTCCACACCGGATGGATGAAGATAGAAGATGCCGTCTGGATGAAGACTTCTGCCTGTCTAGAGGACCTCTTCTGCCCGTCTGGAGGATCACTTTGCCCGGCTTCGTTGAGGACTTCGGCCCGGTTGGGTGAAGACTTCTCAAGGTAGGGTGATCTTTAAGGGGTTAGTGTTAGCTTTTTTTAAGGGTGGATTGGGTGGGTTTTAGAGTAGGGTTGGTTGTGTGGGTGGTGGGTTTTAATCTTGAGGGGGTTGTAATTTTTTTTTACAGGTAAAAGAGCTGATTACTTTGGGCCAATGCCCTGCAAAAGGCCCTTTTAAGGGCTATTTGTAATTTAGTGTAGGGTAGGACTTTTTTTTATTTGGGGGGGGGGGCTTTTTTATTTTGCTAGGGGGATTATATGTAATTAGTTTAAAAATCTTGTAATTTTTTTATTATTTTCTGTAATTTAGTGTTTGTGGGTTTTTTTTGTACTTTAGATAATTTTATTTAATTGTATTTAATTGTAGTTCATTTAGGGAATTAATTTAATTATAGTGTAGTGTTAGGTGTAATTGTAACTTAGGTTAGGTTTTATTTTACAGTTAAATTTGTCTTTATTTTAACTAGGTAGTTATTAAATAGTTAATAACTATTTAATAACTATTGTACCTAGTTAAAATAAATACAAAGTTGCCTGTAAAATAAAAATAAACCCTAAGATAGATACAATGTAACTATTAGTTATATTGTAGCTATCTTAGGGTTTATTTTATAGGTAAGTATTTAGTTTTAAATAGGAATAATTTATTTAATGCTAGGAATATTTATTTAGATTTATTTAAATTATATTTAAGTTAGTGGGTGTTAGGGTTAGACTTAGGTTTAAGGGTTAATAAATGTAATATAGTGGCGGTGGTATAGGGGGGCAGATTAGGGGTTAATAAATTTAATATAGTGGCAGCGGTGTGGGGTGGGCAGATTAGGGGTTAATAAATATAATGTAGGTGGCGGCGGTATAGGGGGGGCAGATTAGGGGTTAATAAATATAATGTAGGTGGGGGCGGTGTAGGGGGCCAAATTAGGGGTTAATAAGTATAATGTAGGTGGCGGTGGGCTCCGAGAGCGGTGGTTTAAGGGTTAAACACTTTATTTAGTTGCGGCAGGGTCCATGAGTGGCGGTTTAGGGGTTAATACATTTGTTAGAGTGGCGGTGGGCTCCGGGAGCGGCGGTTTAGGGGGTAAAACAGTATAGTATAGTGTGGGTGTTTAGTGACAGGGTAGCAATAAAGCTGTAAAAAAGCCAAAGAGCAGCAAGATCGATGACTGTTAGTTAGCAACAGTCCGCTGCTCATCGCACCGTACTTGGTGCATGGGTTTTTGGCAGCTTTTTTGATAATTTTGTAGAACGTATTCAGGTCCGCGGCAGCGATGTTAGGCGATCTTAGACGAGCGTATTGGTGCCGTCGAATGCAGGTAAGTTGACAGTTTGATAAATAGATGCCCATATCTGGTTTCCCCCTTTTACTCTTAGGGAGACCTAAGAGTACTTTACATAAAAACAAGAGCACTGAGAGACGCACTCACTGAGACAGAACAAAAGCTAGAAAAACTTCTGTGCTTGTCCACAAGGCCAGTGCCACTCAGGGTGCAGCCTCTTTTTGCACATAATGCCTTTTCACAGAGAAAAAATATCCGTAGTATATCAGTCTGATCCTGCCCAATGACAGTCCAGCACCGAAATACCAGGCAATTCTTCTCTGAACAAGACAAAACAACAAACCCCAGATGTACGTTTTGGCCTCCCTTGGGCCTCGTCAGTGAGGTGCAGTTGCATATCTCTAGGGCATGTGCAAGGAGTCCATATCTGGTTTCCCCCTTTTACTCTTAGGGAGACCTAAGAGTACTTTACATAAAAACAAGAGAACTGAGAGACGCAATCACTGAGACAGATCAAAAGCTAGAAAAACTTCTGTGCTTGTCCACAAGGCCAGTGCCACTCAGGGTGCAGCCTCTTTTTGCACATCATGCCTTTTCACAGAGAAAAAATATCCCGTAGTATATCAGTCTGATCCTGCCCAATGACAGCCCAGCACCAAAATACCAGGCAATTCTTCTCTGAACAAGACAAAACAACAAACCCCAGACGTATGTTTTGGCCTCCCTTGGGTCTCGTCAGTGAGGGGCAGTTGCATATCTCTAATGTGTAATGTCCCCTTTAATTCAGCTCCACCTTCTTTTGCTTTATAAGTGCACTTCCTGCTATCCTCTTTGCTTGATTATTTTGTTTGGCATTTGATAAGGAATCATCCTTCTACTTGCTGCCTGTTTTTGAGCCTCAAGCTATTCATACCTTCCAGCTACTCTCCTGCCTTCATCGCATCTCTGACCCTAAGTAGCTGTTACCTTTGCCCATATTGCTTATCAGCCGGTCTCCGTTCTCAGCTACAGACCGCTTCCTGATTCCAGTGGATTGATCTACTGACTGCCGGATCTACACGCTGTTCCACACACACTTCTCCCAGTAGCCTTCAAGGACGCCGCTACTGTTTTCCTCTCACCGGACCTTCCAGCACAACTCGTGAGCAACCTACTCAGTGTATCTTACACCAACCTCTGGACTTCCATCTGTTGCCACCACAAGTGTCTTAAGTATATCAGCATACTGCTTTACATTGTTATTTGTTGCTGACTGCCTCATCAGTTTTATGCAAGCTTAATCAATTTGCTTAACTTGTTGCTATCTTGTTTGCTAACCCACTTCCTGGCAATATAACAGCTTGCTTTCTAACTCATCTTATGTTTTGTTACAATCAAATCCATAAGACCATACCAGCTGAACCCATTGCATATATTAATCAGCAGATTATCATTTCTACTATTAGCTGTTTAACTTTGCAGACTTTCATTTAACCCTTTTGCACTGTCACTGGGATTCATCCATTACTATTAAATTGCTGTATTACCACTGACTCTGCAGGTCAAGCCTCACCTCTGTTTGTCTTGGTATCACAGCTACACAGTGGCGTCACTACAGGGGGGCTAGGGGGGGCAAAAGCCCCCCCAAGAAAATGGCTTGCCCCCCCCCCTGCCCCCCCGGCACTTTTTATAATTCTGGAGTAGTGGAGCGATTGTTTATTTTTTGTGTATATATTTATTTACTGTCTCTCTGTACTGTTCGATCTTCACTTGCTGTTTAAGAGACAGACTACTGTGACACGACACCTGACCCACATGGTGATGATCATGTAGCTGATGATGATGAGGGCGGCTACGCAGCAGCATAAGGGCTGCGGGCAGGGCTAAAGGCAGCGCGCCTCTCAGTGTCAGTGAGTAAAAACAAGTCCCGCCTGAGCGCCTCACACCACAGCACAGCATGTGCCTTCAAAGAAGGAGCTGTCTGCGGGCAGACAAGCTCTTAGCTCCATATCACACAGGACCGCCAGGGTTCAGGACAGGATTCCCCCCTCCCTATAAGGTAGTGGCAGATCCAGGGGGAGGGCAACGGGGCAAATATCCCTCCCAACAGCTAGGACCGTGTGTGCGTGTAAGCAGACTGAGGCAGCACTAGCTTAATGCAAAATAGGTGGTTGCCTAAGGCTGCATATAAGCAGGGGCCTCGCAGCACCAATCCTGTACCAATCCTGCACAGTACTGCTTAGCTTACAGTAATACAGGCAAACAGCTGTTCTCCTCCACGCAGGTAGTGCACCGCAACAACAGCAGTACAGCACTACTTTTAAAAATAAAAAAGGCACCAAGATTGTGCAGCATGAGCGAGCTGTCAGATGTTTAGAACTACAGAGGTAATAACATGTAGTATATGTTGTGCTAAAGACAGTGCAGGGAATCCAATTGGTGTGTCACTATCACCACTTGAAGGAGGCAGGTGGGAGGAGTTTCCCACGAGCAGAGTGTACTCTGTATCTGCTCTCTCTGCTTCCATGCTGGTGGTGTAGTGCCAGCCCATGCCTTGCTTACAGTCTCTACTATCTGCTTTAGTGAGGTAAGTAGCAGAACGCAAGAAGCATAATGTAAACTTCAGTGCAGTGATAAATAAATAATACCTAGCTAGACTGACTGTAGTTATGTACCTCTTTCCTGGCCTGAATGTCTTTTCAAAATTTATTTTTGTATTGTAAAATTATCTAATGCAATGCTCCGTGTTTGCCCATGGAATCAGGGGGAGGAGTTTCCCACTAGGAGAGTGTAACTGTACTGTAGCTGCACTCTGCTGCTGGCTTCCTGGGTTTGCACCAGTATGAGAGCATACTCTTCTGCCTGCTTCAGTGAGGCATGCAACAGCAGAACAAGCAGCCTAAAAACACAACTCCTAGTGCAGTTTAAGGTCATTACTGTGTATGCATCTAACAGCTAGCCTTTAGCATTGCCCCTCTTGCTGGTTATGTAATTTGTCATTATTAGTGCTGTGTGCATGTAAGGCTTGCAGTCCTAAAAAAAAGTACCATATATTCTTATAATTAATCTTCTTTTATTTTGTTGTTTGTTATGGGCTCAAATATCTTTTCCAAATATTAAATTTCATTATGCAGTCATACTATGCTATCATGAAGGTTTTATTTATTTGAAGATTTTTTTTATATATATATATATATATATATATATATATATATATATATATATATATATATATATATATATAGTGTGTCTGGGTGTATATATACAGTATATATATATATATATATATATATATATATATATATATATATATATATATATATATATACATTTTTATTGTGCAGTGATATATACACTTACCAATTAGTCAGGGGGATTACTACAAACTAATTTGTATATGTATGCATCTGTGTAATAATACTATATCCACTACAGCCCCTATACCCCCAATACAGCTCCTATCCCCTTACTACAGCCCCTAAACCCTCTACCTCACTACAGCCCCTATACCACCAATACAGCCTCTATCCCCTCACTACAGCCCCTATATCCCCAATACAACCCCTATACCCCATCTACAGCTATCACTATCAGGCAGCCTGTAGATGCTGGAATCTGAGTGATTCCAGTATGTACAGGGCTGAACATGCTGGAATCAGTTAGATTCCACTATGTACTGTCTGCCTGGGCATGATAGGAGTGTGATTGCTAATAGCAATCACACTCCTATCAATCTCAGACAGCCTGTACATGCTGGGATGTGTGACATCCCAGCATGTACAGAGCTGTTACTAAGTGCCACTGCTTAGAGGCATTTAGTAACAGCTCTAAATAGCTGCCCAATGCTTCTGATGTCTGTAACAACCAGTCACAGCCATCAGAAGCCCTGAGTGACAGCTGATCCCAGTGCCTTCTGGGATCCGCTGTAACTGGACAATTACAGGTATTAAAGTAATAGCCACAGATCAGGTATTGAGAATGACTACATGCCATAATCACTACCTTATCTGAATAGCAAGCCAATGTAAAAATACATTGGCTTGCTAGGTCCCCTACTCTCTGACACATGACATTACAAAAAAAAAGTATTGGTATCAGCAAGTACCTAAAAAAAAAAAAAAGGATTGGCACTCATACTCGGTCATTAAAAAATTGTGCATCGGGGGGCGGAGCTAGCCGTCAAGCTGGAGAGACGTTTTTAGAAAGAGCTCTCTCCTATCTCTACAATTAAGGCTAAAATAAGCAGGTTTTTTTACTAATAGTTTGCCCCTTATAAACTTAGCTTGCAATTTATTGGCAGGGGATCGCTGAGTGACACGGAGGGTTCAGAAAATAAAGAAGAAAAGGAATCCTTTTGCTCTGAGCTTATGCTTGTCGGCTTTTGTGGAGCTACCCGGCAGTATTAAGCGTCAGGTACGGCTAAGAGCTAAGTAAACATTTCCAGATTCCTAGCCGAACACCAGTTATCCCCTTACATACACATCACTGCTGCCCGGAGGGTCGGGGCTCCGCTCCGGAGCAGCAGCTTAATCCCACACATCAATCAGAGAGAAAAGACCGGGACCTACTGTTGCTTCAGAAGTCTTACCTCTCTCTAGAACCTGCCCTCTGAGGGATCGCTTACTTTGGGTGACAGTTTGGCCCCAGCCAAAACTTGCGGAGGCACTTGGAGGAGACTTAGCGGCTGTGGTGCATCATTCACATTTGGGCGCGAATCTCCGCCATCTTGAGACCCGGCCTATTGCCGTACCAGAAGTATTTTGGAGGCGTGATACGGAGCTGACCTGCACCCCACAGTTAAGGAGGAGGGTAAGAGTCTACGGTTCAAAGTCTCACCACACCTTTGAACTACTCCTATATCGCTCCAATAGTACAAGTCCATAGTGTACCAGCAATTGTCCTGTCATATGTTACCTGTTTAATCCTGTCCCACAGATTACACTGCACTATAAGTCGGAGGGGCTAAGAGGGACATACTGGACAAAAAATAACCTGCCCTTTGAGCCTGACTGCGCAAGGCAGCTCATAACTGAGGGAAACAACACATAAAGTTTGGCATAATACGTATATGGGGTGCTGTGGGACCTAGTTCACCGAATTTATAGGGGACCCTCCCCTAAGTAGCTGAGACCCATCTAGCACTTTATAAAGAAATTATACTTGTTAGCAGCCACTGAACTCTCATCATAATTTAAGGAGTTCTTAAAAAAAAAAAAAAAAAAAGAACAACCATAACAGAATCTACATCTCCTTTGGTAAGGGCTCTGGAACTATATACCTGTGATTACTAATGCAAACACCCTGCAACATACTAAGCCCTGTAGATTGCCTCTAAGTAACACTTATGGAAACAGAAGAACCAATTTAATAAGTATAGATCACTCTTATTATCTGAGTTTTCAGGATCAAAAAGTTTCTTCTCAGGGCTCACTTTACTCTGCAGAAAATCTGAATTATCCCCCTTTTTGTCTGGCACTGCACTTCTCAGGGCAGTGTCTAATAATACCAGTCTTTATCTAACAGTAACTTAACTCAAGCCTACGCTCAGAGCAATAGCTTGGGACACTAAGTGTTTTACCCTATGCTTTCCATACAGCTGCTGCATCAGCCAAGTGTTCTCTGCTGCAAACAGAGTGGAGTGTATTTATTTTCATTGTATTGCTACTTAGGCGTGCTGTTCTTTGGTTTACGAGTACTGATTATGTAGAATAATCACACTACACACCTTTTCTTTTCTTAGACATCAAGATACCTCTCAAAATTGGTATAACATACTGACAACCTTTTAGAGCCACCCACTACACCAGCATAACATACCACTAGCCAATACCCTTACACCAGATTAGAACCAGATCACTTCCTTTTGCTATTCATTCACACAGATCACACGTTTCTAACCTTTCATTTACTGACACACACTCATCATACACACCTAGATTGCACTATACTGCATTATTATTATTATAGAACGTAAATTACCCTCACCCCCCACCCAAGCGACCCAAGAGGACCATCAGATCCTGAAAGCTAATATAACCACCTATATTCTTGGCCAGTTTGTTACATTGCATTTTCCTTCCCCTTTCAATAACTCAATAGTAAAGTGTCCTGTTAGCACATATCCAGTGCTCTTTTGACCTATACTAGTTGCAGACCCACCTGGCACCTCCTCCTTTCCGGTCCAGCTAGTCTGGACTGGTCACTTCCCCTTTCCTTTTCCCCTTCTGCAAAGTCGTATCCCGTCACTCCCTGAGGTGCTGGGGACCTGTACACCTTGGATAGTATTTTAATGTTGAAGGGTACAATTACTGTCTGCTATGTGATGTCTTAATAAAATGCCATAAATATAGGGGATGTTAGTAGCCCCCGCTCCGCAGCCTGAATATATATATATAGTATATCTAGTGAAATTTGCTAAACGGTACTTTATCTCTTTAGAGTCAGTATAGGAGTGTCTTATATTTGGGGGGGGGAAAAAAAAAAAAAAAAAAAAAGTTTGCCCCTAATTCTTGATTTACAGAAATACTTAACAGACTTTTCATCATGCCTCATGGTTCCAGGCGACTGGGGAAAACACCCACTAACACCAAGAAGACTGTTTATGACCATTTCACCCAATCTGGAAAGGAGCCTAACCTCGCTCCTAATGAGGAGCTCAGTGAGCCTGAGTCATTGGATGCCGAATCCCACTCGAGTGTGCGCTCTGAAGCATCATCACATCACTATATTACAAAGGCAAGTCTACAATATATGTTGGCTAATCAAACACGCTCTATTACACAGGAAATTCAACGCTCATCTGCGGAATTGAAAAAAGAAATCTCTGAAATAGGTGAGAGAGTCGAAGCACTTGAGCGGAAACAAGATGATTTAGTGGTAGACCACACGAATCTGCTTACCTACTCTGAAACCCTGGCAGACCAGATGACTCAACTGGAATTTAAAATGGCGGATATAGAGGACAGGTCTCGCAGGAATAATATTCGGTTTAGAGGCATCCCAGAAACCGTTGAGAACACTGAACTTCAATCATTTCTAAGAGAATTGTACACAGTACTCGTGGGTGCCCCAGAGGGGTTAATTGATACTATGGAAAGAGCCCATAGAGCTCTGAGAACACGATCCACTCCTGCCGACAAACCAAGAGACGTAATTGTGTGTTTCCACAGCTACATATATAAAGATAAGCTTATGCAAGCCGCATTCAAAAGGCCACCTATGCCAGAGAAATTTAAGGACATTCAACTCTTACCTGACCTCTCGACTCATACACTTCAGTACCGCAAAACATTTCACCAAATTACTTTAACGCTAAGGAAAGCTAACATCAAATATAGGTGGGGACATCCTACAAACCTTGTGGTCACCAGAAACAACCAAAGTCACACAATTACTACCATACCTCAGGGCATGGCCCTGCTGACCACTTGGGGCCTACACTCGGATCAACCCCCAGCATTGCAACCTTCCTACCCAAAACTGAGAGCTTCGGCTCCCGAATGGTCCGCTAAAGAGCAAAGAGCGAAGAAACCTAAAACTAATCCACCGTAAAATGGGATTGGTTGTCCCTATGGGAACTCACTTAGGCTCTGTTCAACCTGAAGTTTATCTGGACTTTAGTTAGCCATAATTGAGGCTCAAGTTAAAGTTTAGAAATTTATAAGAAATTTGTATAATTGCACTGTATGTTTGTTTACTGTTTTCAAGGTTGATTTCTCATTACTAGTTAAGTATACCTGAAGCTGTAGTTTAGCTTAAATAACCGCTGCGGAGCGGGGTTCATCTTCCTGACCCCCGTCTCTATCTGTCTCTCCCCCCCCCCCCAGAGGTAGCCCACGCTAGGGCTCCATCGCAGCGAACTACTTTCGCTGACCTTCTCCTTACACCTGCTCCCTACCCCTCTCCCCATTCACCCTTACTAGATTACCCTTTCTCAGTAGAACTGACCTACCCTTTATAGGTCTCCATGCCCTCCCTTAAAGTCCTAACCCACAATGTGAGAGGTCTAAACTCTCCACATAAGCGTAGCCTTCTGGCTAGGTCGCTTAAATTCCATAACCCCGATGTGGCCTTCCTCCAAGAGACACATTGGTCTCTGGATAACCCTCCTGGCCCAATATCTAAAGATTACACTGTTCTTGAATACACTTCCTTCTCAAAAAAAGCTAGAGGCACTGCAATTCTTATACACAAAAGAATAGCTTATGAACAAATTCAAGTCTTCAAAGACCCGCAGTCTAGATTCCTTATTCTAACATGTAAGTTAGACCATATTGACCACACCCTAGTCTCTATTTACCTCCCTAACTCACACCAACCCAGATACCTCAAAAGAGTACTGCTCACAGTTGACAGGGTTAAAATAGGTAGAGTCCTGTTAGCAGGAGACTTCAATATGACCTGGGACCCAATGCTTGACAGGAAGGCAGTTAATCGCACAAAACATACAGTCCCCTCTGCTCAGCTGTCCCACAAGTTCAGACAAATTATTGCCCATCATGGGTATTATGATATATGGAGATCATTTCACTCTAGAGATAGGGACTATACTCACTTTTCGCATCCTCATAAAACATACTCCAGACTAGACTATGTCTTTTGTTCGGCAGAAGTTCTGGACCAGGTACAGCAATCCAGCATCTCCCTATGCCCATGGTCTGACCACGACCTAGTCTCGGTGACCTTCCGCTCAATAGAACAAAGTAATATGAGACTCTCCTGGCGCCTCCCACATGATATCTTCCAAGACATAGCATTCAAGGAAAGCTTTAGGAAAGATATTTTATTCTACTGTCAATCCAATGATAACGGCCAGGTTAGAGACGACACCCTTTGGGGTGCGGCAAAAGCCACCTTCAGAGGCTTGTTACTTAAGAGACAAGCCCATTTAAAGAAACTATCCGGCCTTCCCCTTTCCAAAGCTCATATGGAATTGCGCAGATTAGAACTTCATAATAGACGCACACCCACAGAAAGCACAATAGCCCACATTATAAAGATCAGGAGTCATATTAGCCAGCTAGAACTGAAACGTACTCAAGCAAACCTATTTAGATTGAAACAACTTACCTATCATAAGAGTAATAAGGCAGACACACTTCTAGCTAACAAGCTCAAAAATAGAACGAGCTCATCTAGAATTCACCACATTCAATCGGAGAATCAGATTTATCGTAAACCCTCTGAAATTGGAGCCTGTTTTGAAAAATTTTATTCAAAATTATACAATCTAGAAAACAGTGCAGGACATTCGTTAGCCCATACTTCTAGTATTTGTTCCTTTCTGAGAAACTTAAACCTTCCATCCTTGTCATCAGACGACCAAGAAGTACTCTTATCCCCCTTCACGCTAAAAGAAATCAAACAGGTAATAGCACACTTAAAACCTTTTAAAGCACCAGGCCCAGACGGCTTCTCAGCAGCATTTTATAAAACATATATAAATGAGCTAACCCCTTTACTACTAAGATTCTTCAACCAAGCTAGAGATCAGGGAAGCCTTTGTAGGGAATTTTTAGAAGCCACAGTGACCACTATCCCCAAACCACAAAAAGATCCATCTCTCTGTTCTAATTACAGACCAATCTCCTTGATTAACTTGGATGTTAAAATATATGCCAAACTACTTGCTATCCGCATCTCTAGGCTCCTACCACAACTTATAAACTTGGATCAGGTAGGATTTATCCCACACCGTGAAGGACCTGATAATACTAGGCGCCTGCTAAATATCTGTTCAGAATCTGCTAGACTTAATAGGCCATTCTCTGTAATCTCATTAGATGCAGAGAAGGCTTTTGACCGTGTCCGATGGTCCTACTTATGGGAGGTCCTTAAAGCATTTGGCTTTCCAGACCAAATCATTAAGGCGATACAAGCTCTCTACTCTACCCCTTCGCCAGTAGTTAGAGGCTTGGGCTTCACCTCACCCCCTTTCTCAATATCTAATGGCACCAGGCAGGGGTGCCCACTTTCACCCCTCCTCTTCGCCCTTGCGATCGAGCCGTTAGCGGAACAAATCAGGCAGGACAAAAAGATAGATGGCATTCGTCTGCATGGCACTGTTCATAAAATAGCGCTCTTTGCAGATGACATAACGATATTCTCTTCAGACCCTTTATCCTCATTCCCGAGACTGAGGGAGATCATGGAATCTTTTGGCCGTATGTCCCTTTATAAACTGAACTTAGATAAAACAGAAATTTATCATTGGGGTTTTTCCCAAGATACAGCTGACATCCTCTCAGCCCAATATGGAGCCCACTGCACCACCAATTATATATCGCATCTAGGGGTTAGGATATCCCATGATGTCCCTCAAATGATCAGGGAGAATTACTTACCACTTCTGTCTGAAAAGCGCACTCTGAAAGATAAATGGGATTACACCTATATATCATGGATAGGCAGATTAACGGCCCTTAAAATGTCATTTTTACCAAAAATTACTTATCTCTTTAGATGCCTCCCTTTCCGCATCTCAGGATGCTTGCTGCGTCAATTTCAGAGCGAGTTCACAAAATATATATGGCAACACAAACCCCCAAGAGTAGCGCAGAAAATCCTCCATAGCCCCCTTCAGAGAGGAGGAATAGCCTCCCCCTCAATATTAAGGTACTATGAAGGAGCCATGCTTACCCATATATCGCAGTGGGGTGCGAAGGAATCTCAGAGTAAGTGGAAAGTCATAGAACAAGCCTCGCTCCCAAACCATATATACCTGCCAGATCTGATCTGGATTCCCCTTCATTTAAGACGAACCACAGATATTAATAACCTTATAATAAGAGAATGTCTTGCCATGTGGGATAAGCTGAGACACTATCCACATATTGCCCCACATCCTTCACCCATCACTCCCCTGACGGGCCTACTCCGAAGTTTACCTGACTCCCACCCCCATGGTTGGGCCCAAGCAGGAATACAGACAGTTACTGATCTCTGGGTTACTTCCCCAACTCCTCGTTTCATTACATTTTCAGAAATAAAAGCCGACATTAGCCTACCTAGGCATATGACTTTTGAATACACAAGACTGAAGAGTTTCCTTCTCAGTTGGGGCTTCAAACCTGAACTACATCGACCTAGAACACTGTGGGAAACGATTTGGCAACAAGGATGCAAATTACACAGACCCCTTTCCACACATTACACCCTAATAGGGAACACAGACTCAGAGAATAAGCTCCCACATCTGCTCAAATGGGAATCCCTATTACACATGACTGTAACACCACAGACATGGCAATATGTTATCTCCCTTACCAAAAAAGCATTACATTGTGTTACTCTCTTTGAAACATATTATAAAATACTGACACATTGGTACCTCACCCCTGCTAGACTTAGTAAAATGTTTAACACATCATCTCCCTTGTGCTGGCGTAATTGTGGTAACAAAGGAGATTCTCTACACATATGGTGGGATTGCCCTAGGCTGAGACCCTTATGGAACACCTGTTTTCGGACATTAGCGGGATTAGGTATAGCGCTCCCCATGAAACCCTCTAATGCCCTCCTCCACATTGGAATCCTTAAATTACCTAAACATCAAGCCTACTTAGCTATTTACTTACTTACAGCTACTAAAGCAGCTATAGCTAAAGCATGGAAGTCCAACACTCCCCCAAAATGGCCATCTATTTTAAATTATATGGCATATATTTATAATATGGAGAAAAACATTTTCTACTCTTTAAATATCTCGGACCTATTTGAATTGGTCTGGGCAGACTGGCAAACCCATTACGACACTACTTGGTCCCCAAAACCTGAGGCGGAGATACATTAGAAATGATCGCCTTCGCTCTCTACTGAGTAGGAGTCCTTCCCCCACCTTCACTCCCCCCCTACCTTGCCCTTCCCTCCCCTCTCCCCTTACCCCAACTTATTCCTTCTAAAGACAAGAATTATCTTATACCTATCTTCCATCTTATACATATACTTTAATATGGAATGTTGAAACTGTCTAGACTCTCTGTATTCACGTTGGGAGCCTGCGTGCTCCAAGTATATCTCTTATGTTATTTATGTATTTGAGAATATCTTATTTCAATAAAAACTTATAAAAAAAAAAAAAAAAAAAAAATTGTGCATCCCTAGTTCATAGGTAACTGTCTATCTAACTAAGGGTGAATATGGACACTTGAAATTGCAATATGGATTGCTTTGGGATATATTTAATAACCAGACTATGTAATCATTGAGAGATCCTCCACTCAGAGGTTTATTTTGTGCTGTGTACTAAATAACACTTGGTAAAACGCACACTTGGTTTGCATGGCCTATGTGCTCACAATTTGCACTTCATGCTAATGGTCAATGCGTTTGCAGCTTGTATACTGCGCGTATGGTGGATGTGTTTAGTTTAATCAGGGTATGCACTTTATTTTCACATGATAAATGTATATTGCTGAGAATTATGCACCAGATTGTGGTAACTGTATTTGTAGCTTGATGCATTTTATTTGCACATGATGTATATTGGATAGATGTTTTAGTTTGGATTGGAGGCCATAGTCTTGTTCTATTAATGATTGTGGGATTATATTTTTAGGTATTAGATGTATTATGGCATTATGTAAGACTGCTCTAGTTTACAATAAGTTAAATCTTCTATTTTATTGTATATTTATCAATCACTACTGCATTTCTGATCGGAGGCAAGCTATGTTTCATTGGCTTGAATCTAAATCTAAGGTTGGCTGTTTGTGTGTCTGAGTGTGTGTTTTTGAGTGTGCCTGAATGGGTGTCCCTGAGTGTGTATTTGTCTGAGTGTGTCTTTGATTGTGCCTGTCTATGTGTCTTTGAGTGTACCTGTATGTGTCTCTGAATGTGCCTGTCTAAATGTGTGTATTTGAGTGTGCTTGTCTGTGTGTGTGTGTGTGTGTGTGTGTGTGTGTGTGTATGAATGTGTCTATTTGTGTGCCTGAGTGTGTCTAATTTTCATTTTGAAGTAGGAAGTGGCTGGCTGTGTAAAATTAGTACATGGTACTTAGTATTAGTTACACACACACATCAACAAACACTCAGGGTCTGTCTGTTCATTGGTCTTCATTAGTGATATATTTAATATAGGGGATTATTTACAGAGGTCTGGTGTTTGCTGAAATTGCTTTAAACTATAAAGAAAAGCTTTTGAGAGTTTTCCTCTCTTTCTCAGGTCTGAAGCAATACATGAGGAAGAAAGGAAATCTCTTGACAGCTTGTCTTTTAAGTATTAGGTTAGTACAATAAAAGATATCATTGCATACCACATTTCTCTGGTATTTTGGAATCCTATTTTACATATATATATAGTTTTTTTCAGTGGTATGATTTAGTGGTGAAAATTATTAGTGCCCCCCCCAGTTTTGACTGTGGTATCTTATGTGCCCCCCCTATATATTGTTCCTAGAGTCGCCACTGCAGCTTCATATCATATATTATAGTTATAACATAATAATCAAGCCCTAAAAATTTTTTTGTAATGGATCCCCAAGCAGTAAAAACTGAAATTGATACTTTGAATCAAAAGGTGGAATATTTGGCAAGAGCACTTACAGATTTGCAAACTGAAAACAAAGCATTAAAAAATCTAGTTAAAGACATAGTTGCACCAAAAAGCTCTGAGCCTCCAGAGCCACAAATTAATCCTCCAACTTTGTTTTCAGGGAAAAGAAGTGAGTTCAGGGACTTTAAAAATGCCTGTTTCCTTCTTTTTGCTATGAAACCCAGGACATACTGTTCTGATAAAATAAAAGTTTGCACAACAATATCATATTTAACTGCCGAACCCAGGTCATGGGCAAACAGGCTATTTGAATCAAACAGTCCTATTCTGGAGTCTATAGATCAATTTTTCATTTCCATGGCTGCTTTATATGAGGATAGTAATACCCAGATGCATGCAGAAACTAAACTCAGAGCACTTAAACAGGGAAAACGTCCTGTAGAGGAATTTATAACTGACTTCCAGATGTGGGTGACTGATTCCCAATGGAATAATATCTTCCTAAAGAACCAGTTCAGATTGGGACTTAATGACACACTTAAAGATGAATTATCAAGGTTGGAGATGCCTGATACCCTGCAAGGCTTAATGAAGCTAGCAACCACTTTAGATCATAGGTTTAGGGAGAGACGCTCTGAAAAGTTATTAACAGACACACCCCCTAGAAGATTATTGTTTCCCACTACTGAAAAACATAACCACCAACAGACACCCATGGAGATAGGTATTATTAAAGGACCTCTGACAGCTGAGGAAAAGACAAGACAACGCATATCTAACCTCTGTCTTTATTGTGCGAATAAAGAACATTCATTTGCAACCTGTCCAATTTTAAACCGACAAAAGAAGGGTAAGCTGACTATTATAAATTCTGCCACACCTAAATTAAAATTAGACCACCAATCATTTACACTATCTCTGTCTTTACAGTGGGATATCCAACAAATCAAGACTGATGCAATAATTGACTCCGGGGCTTATGATTGTTTCATAGATTCTAAGTTCGTTTCTGTAAATAAAATTCCTTGTGTTGATAAGCATACACCTGTGTTTATAAAAGTAATTGACGGTTCCTTCATACATAATGGACCCATCACACAGCACACTATACCATTGCTGATTGCTACAGATCAGGGTCAGACTGAATATCTTAGTTTCGATGTAATACCAACTTCATTACATCCTATTATTTTGGGGTATACGTGGTTGAAGAAACATAACCCAAGCATAAATTGGGTTACACCTACTATAATATTTGATTCCCATTACTGCAAAACCACTTGTTTCCCTCATCAGTTGCTTGGAGCAGCAGACATCGCTATTCCTCCCCAATATCATGATCTAACTGATGTTTTTGATTTAAAAGAGGCTGAAGTATTGCCTCCTCATAGGGTGTATGATTGCCCCATAGACTTAATCCCTGGTTCCCAAATCCCCTATGGGAAAATCTATCCTCTTTCACAAAAGGAATTACACCATTTAAGGGAATACTTAGATGATAACTTAAGAAAAGGCTTTATAGTACCCTCTGTCTCACCTGCAACTGCAGGCATGTTTTTCGTTACTAACAAAGATCATTCACTAAGACCAATCATTGACTATAGGGCCTTAAACTCAATTACAGTAAAGAACCGTTACCCTTTGCCACTCATCCCCGAACTCCTAGAATGCCTAAATGGTGCCACCATTTTTACTAAATTGGATTTAAAGGGGGCGTATAACTTAATTAGAATCAAGGAGGGGGATGAGTGGAAAACAGCTTTTAGAACGAGGTACGGACTTTTTGAGTATAAGGTTATGCCTTTTGGGCTATGCAATGCCCCTGGCACATTTCAACATTTCATCAATGATATTTTTAAAGATCTAATTGATGTGTGTGTCATCATCTATCTTGATGACATTTTGGTTTATTCTAGAGATACACAGGAACATATAAAACATGTAAGGTGGGTTTTAACAAGACTCCGTGAACATAAATTGTTCGCAAAAGCAGAAAAATGTTTATTTCATGTACAGGAAATAAAAATTTTAGGTTATGTCATTTCCCCTGACAAAGTACAGATGGACCCCGAAAAAATGACAGCAATTAAAAACTGGCCCAAACCCACTAACTTAAAATCTCTGCAGAGGTTCCTAGGTTTTGCTAACTTTTATCGTAGATTCATACTTAACTTTTCTACTATTGTGAAACCACTCACAAATCTAACCAAAAAAGCAGTTCCATTTTGGTGGACCCCAGATGCTGATCAAACCTTTAACTTTTTAAAAGATTGTTTCACTACTGCACCAATTTTAAGTTTACCAGATCATACTTGTCAGTTCATTCTGGAGGTGGATGCCTCAGACACGGGTTTGGGAGCAGTTTTATCCCAAAGATCTGATGAGAAACATCCAACTCATCCCATTGCCTTTTATTCCAGAACGTTGCTACCATCTGAAGTTAATTATTCAGTAGGCGACAAGGAGTAACTGGCAATAAAATGTGCATTGGAGGTCTGGAGGCATATCTTAGAAGGCACTGACAAACCTTTCATAATCTACACCGATCATAAAAACCTCCAATATTTAAGACAAAATAAGACTTTATCATCCCGTCAGGTACGTTGGTCACTTTTTCTTGATAGATTTAATTTCTTGATAACTTATAGACCAGGCAAGCTAAACACCAAAGCTGATGCCCTTTCTCGACTGACAGATAACAGACCACATACAGATAACTCCTTACAAATGATAACTTCACACAAAATAATTGGAACCCTAAGTAATCTTGAAGTTGATATTCTGAAGGCATTAGAGAGCGACACTCTGCCTACACAATTCCGACTGAACAAAAAGCCAAACGGTCTTTTCACAATGAAAGAGATTGTACATACCACAACAATTGAAGTTTAGAATTCTAGATCATTATCACGATAATCCCATGTCTGGACATTTAGGTATATACAAAACTAACAAACTTATACAAAGGAAATTTTGGTGGCCAAATATGGTTAAAACCATACAAGATTATGTCACTTCTTGTGAGACATGTGCACGTTACAAAATTGAGAGAAAGAAACCAATAGGTTACCTCACACCTCTTCCTATACCTGACATACCTTGGACTGTAATTTCCATAGATTTCATAGTGGAACTTCCACCATCACACAATCACAACACAATCATGGTAGTTGTGGATCATTTAACTAAACTTGCTCACTTTATACCTTTAGAAAGTTTACCCACAGCCTCCCAAACTGCCGATACATTCCTAAAGCAAATTGTACGACTACATGGGTTACCGAATGTCATAACAGATCGCGGTTCTCAGTTTACCTCCCGTTTCTGGAAGGAAATTTGCAAATCATTAAACATACATCCTAGACTTTCAACAGCATACCACCCCCAGACTAACGGTCTCACTGAGAGAGTGAATGGTATCCTTGAGCAGTATCTCAGATGCTATGTCACACATCAACAGGATGATTGGCTAGATCATTTGTCCTTAGCCGAATTTTCATATAACAATTCTGTATCAACCTCAACTAAAATGACCCGTTCTATGCCACCTACGGTTATCATCCACAAACCATCAGGCTTCCCAGAACGGATTCTTCATCACCATCTGTCACCTCTTACCTAACCAATGTGCAGGATGCCCTACAACTACTTAAATTTCACTTACACAAAGCCAAAGCTGATCAACAGCATTATTATAATGCAAGACATTGACTAGGTCCTGATTATAAATTAGGCGACCAAGTGTGGCTTTCCACCAAGTTTCTTAAACTTGTTATACCATCTAAGAAATTGGGCAGTCAATTTATTGGACCTTTCCGTATCTCACGTATTCTCAACCCAACAACTGTTGTGTTAGACCTGCCCGAAAAATATAAAATTCATCCTTCTTTTCATATATCTTTGCTCAAGCCTTACAGAACCAGCAAAGATTTTCCACGTTTAAGAATTCCATCGCCGCCTGTCATTATCGAGGACCATGAGGAATATGAAGTTGCTAGTATCCACGACTCTCGTATATTTTGTAGGAGATTGCAGTATTTGGTTCGATGGAAAGGGTATGGGCAGGAGGAGGACTCTTGGTTATTGCACTCCCAGGTCCGTGCACCACAACTTGTTGCTGCTTTTCATAAACGTTATCCTCAGAAACCCAATGCATCCTCGGAGATGATGCCTTGAGAGGGGGGATCTGTAATGTCCCCTTTAATTCAGCTCCACCTTCTTTTGCTTATAAGTGCACTTCCTGCTATCCTCTTTGCTTGATTATTTTGTTTGGCATTTGATAAGGAATCATCCTTCTACTTGCTGCCTGTTTTTGAGCCTCAAGCTATTCATACCTTCCAGCTACTCTCCTGCCTTCATCACATCTCTGACCCTAAGTACCTGTTACCTTTGCCCATATTGCTTATCAGCCGGTCTCCGTTCTCAGCTACAGACTGCTTCCTGATTCCAACGGATTGATCTACTGACTGCCGGATCTACACGCTGTTCCACGCGCACTTCTCCCAGTAGCCTTCAAGGACGCCGCTACTGTTTTCCTCTCACCGGACCTTCCAGCACAACTCATGAGCAACCTACTCCGTATATCTTACACCAATCTCTGGACTTCCATCTGCTGCCACCACAAGTGTCGCAAGTATATCCGCATACTGCTTTACATTGTTATTTGTTGCTGACTGCCTCATCCGTTTTATGCAAGCTTAATCCATTTGCTTAACTTGTTGCTATCTTGTTTGCTAACCCACTTCCTGGCAATATAACAGCTTGCTTTCTAACTCATCTTATGTTTTGTTACAATCAAATCCATAAGACCATACCAGCTGAACCCATTGCATATATTAATCAGCAGCTTATCATTTCTACTATTAGCTGTTTAACTTTGCAGACTTTCATTTAACCCTTTTGCACTGTCGCTGGGATTCATCCATTACTATTAAATTGCTGTATTACCACTGACTCTGCAGGTCAAGCCTTACCTCTGTTTGTCTTGGTATCACAGCTACATATCATATATTATAATTATAACAGCATGTGTGCAAGGAGTCCATATCTAGTTTCCCCCTTTTACTCTTAGGGAGACCTTTATATATTAAGACTTTTGTCATTACTATTTCAATATGGTAATTTGTTAATTTAATATATGTGTGTGCCTATTACCAGACAATTCTTCTCATATTCTATTCCTTAATACAAACTCATGCTATACATGAAGAGCACCTTTTTACTTAATGTTGTTGTTAGTCAGATGGGATTTTGAACCCTTGTACAACATACTGTATATCCCTATGTGGATTTATCAACCTCCACATTGACAGTAGTTATTGCTAAATATAACTCATATATATCTTGTATGTAATTGGGACTATAGAACTTATATTGGGCTAGATTGTGCGTAAAGTGCCGTTTGCAGGCACGCGATAAATAACTAGACATTACAAGTGACTAGTTATTGCTACCGCAAGCTCGTGGTAGCAATTAGTGCTCAGAACATTTACCAGAGATCAGATCTCTGGTTAGTTTTCCAAAAGTGTCCCGATTGCCCCCAAATTTAAGCATAGTAATCGTTATTAAAAAATAAAAATGGTAGCATCTTTATTTGTTTTATTTTTTTAAACTTTTATTTTGAGTCCAGGTACATCATGGCATGGAAGAACATTTACAGAAATATTATATTCACATATAAAAGTACAGTGGATGCGATACATCTCCTACCTCGCAGGGCAGAGGAGTGTCGCCAAAAGTAGGCCATCTCCGCACCTAGATGCAAATCTGGTTTTATCTTTTTTTTAAAACTACATAAACATAAATAACAAAAACATAATAAACATAAACAACATAAGCACAGTGCCCTAACAAGAGTATTCTATGTCTCAAGCTGGGAGGGATGTACATTAGGTAAGGTTCCCATTTATGAACAGAAGCTTTAATTCTCTTGTCTAAATCACCCTGCACGTCAGCCTGTTTTATAAGAATTTGGGCTTTCACTGCATTCGTAAGTTTCTTGAAGGGAGGAGCTCTGTTAGATATCCAGTATTATAGGATGAGCAATGCCCATGTCGTGCAAGAAAATAACACTGGAGGCCATCATAGTCACAGTCTCCTGCAGAATTTTCTGGAGCCAATAGTTGACCTTGCCCCATAATCTCTTCAATTTAGGGCAATCCCACGTAAGGTGAATTAGATCAGGAGACTCGGCTGAACATTTGTTGCATATGTCTAGTGCTTGTGGAACCCATTTCAATCTTAATTTTGGTAAAATATATGCATGGTGGAGTAGCTTAGTGTGTGCCTCTCTCGAATAAGCCGAGAGTGTAGCCCTGTGGACCTTAGAGAAACCTGTGAGGTAATTGAGATGTCCCTCATCCCCTGCCACTTAATGTGTATTGTTTGCATAACAGATTGTTCTAGGTGGGCTAAGATCCGATTATAGGTGTGAGTGATAGAGTGAGACCACTGTTTCGTAATTTGGCATAGTTTGTCAATGTTGGAATTTGTGTTTCTCAGCATATCATCTGAGATGAGGGCCTGGACGTAGTGTTTGGATTGTAAATAGGCAAACATGGAGCCGGCAGGTATCTCGCAGGCTGTGGAAGGGAAGGATTTGAAATGTAATAGGGTTAAATAGTTGCGCGATTGAGGTCAAACCTTGGGCCTTCCAATGTTGAAAGGACTGGGTAGTGTAGCCAGGGATGAATTTAGGATTGCCTTGTATAGGCAAGTATCTGGTTACCATCCTATCTAAACCCCAGAATCTACATAGCTTATGCCAAGCTCTCAAGGGGTCCCGAAACAGTATATTTTGGGAGACATGGCAGGGGAGAGAAGATAAGTTAGCATGTGGGAGGTAGGCTAGATTTATCAGTGCAGTTATATCTAGTTCCACTAAGGGGCAAAAGTACTCAGAACCAGTCAACCATCCCAGGACTATTTTAGCAAGTGTCCCCCAGTTGTACCATTGTATATTAGGGAACCTGAGACCACCCGAGTTTAGCGGTATAGACAATTTTGTCATGTTGATTCTATGATTTTTTCGGTTCCATACAAATGAGGCGAAGATGGATGAAAGGGTTTGTATATCTTTGCTATGAAGGAGGAGGGGAAGCATCTACAAGGGGTATAAGATCTTGGGCAAGGCTATCATTTTTAGCAAGTGGATTCTCCAATGAAGGGAAAGAGGGAGTCCCCTCCATCCCTGAACCAGGCTCCGTATAGTAGCTATAGTTTTAGGTATATTAAGGTGGTAAATACGTGAGGGGTCAAAATGTAAGAGGAGACCCAAATATTTGAAAGAGTCGGACGTTATTTTAAGAGTTGTATCAGTGAGTTTTGTGCCACTTTTGTTTTTGAGCCAAGTCACCTCCGATTTATCTACATTTATTTTGTATCCAGTGAATCTTCCGAATCATGCCAAGATATCTAGTAGTTTTGGAACATTTAATGCATGCTCGCCAATGTACAACAACAGGTCATCTGCGAACAGGGAAAGGTGCAGTGTTTGTGTATAGATCTGAAGGCCAGCACAATTTTGACGTATGTAGCATGCTAGCGGCTCGATGGCCAGGTAGAATAATAGAGGGGACAGTGGGCAACCCTGCCTCTTTCCTCTGTCTAGCCTGAAGGGGGAGGATACGCCATTATTGATGATTAAGGACACTGAGGGCATGGAATAGAGTCATTGTATCGCGTCAAAGAAGTGGCCCGTGATACCAAATTTCAGGAGGGAGGTATACAAGTGATCCCACTCCACACTGTAGAACGCCTTTTCGGCATTGACAGAGAGCAGGCATGCGTCCACCAAGGGGCCATCGGATGGGCTGTTGCGAGCATGGTGATAATGTGAAATAACTGCAAGCGTTTTCTGCAAATTAACAACTGAGGAGCGCTGCTTAACAAACCCAGTCTGATCCTGGTGCACCAACAATGGGAGAACTCCTGCTAGTCTATCAGCTAAGATTTTTGTAAACAGTTTATAGACTCCATTTAATAGCGAGATGGGCCTGTAAGATGAGGGCAGAGTGGGATCCCTATCTAGTTTTGGTATGACACAAATGCAGGCATCTGTAAATCTGGGGTCCCGACCTGCCTGAGAGGCATTCAGAAAATAGTATCGCTAGGGTGGGTGCTATTTCAGTGCATAAAAGTTTGTAGTGCTCTGCAGGGAGACCATCAGGTCCCGCCACTTTGCCCAGTTTGGCATGCTTAATGGCATTCACTACTTCTTGCACGTGAATGGGGGCATTAAGGGAGGATGGCTGATCCTGCGTAAACATAGGGATGGCTACATTGTTCCAAAAAGAGTGCTTGTCAGGTTCTGAGATATCTTGTTTGGCATATAGCTTGGTGTAAAAAGACACAAACTCCTTCATAATTGTAGGAGTGTCTGAATTCAAACCCCCCTCTAACATAAGCACTGGGATGGTAGATTTAGGTGCAATGGTTCTGACCATGTTTGCCATTAGCTTACAGCTTTGTTCCAATACCTGTAAAACCTGCCCTGTCGATGTGCTGCGTGTGTGTTGTCTACCATTTGTATATGGGTGTCTCTTTCTTGTTTCAGGTTATAATAGAGTTGTCGAGTCTGGGGTGTGGGGTGACTCAGATAATTATTGTATGCTTCCGAAAGTTTTTGGAGTAGTTGATTAGTTATTTGTTTTTCCTGGACTTTGTGGTGGGCAATGTATGCTGTAATCCTACCTCTCAGTACAGCTTTTGACGCATGCCAAAAGAGATCAGGTGTGCGTAGATGTTGTGCATTATCCACAGTAAAGTCAAGCCAGTAAGAAAGTAATTGCTGACGAAAGTCAGCATTGTTGTAAAGGTAAGAAGGATCTGTGGGATTGGGGGTGAGCAAAAGGGAGATTGGTGCATGATCTGAAATAGTGATGGGATGTATTGTGCTGAGGGGAATAAAGGGTGTGAGGCCAGGGGAAGTAAAGAAGTAGTCAATCCTAGACAAGCTATGCTGCATTTTGGACATACACGTGTAGTTTCTGTCTTCCGGATTGTGTAGCCTCCAGAGATCCACTAATCCCAGGCCCTCCCTGAAACCTGAGGCCAACTTGATTTCACTTTTTTGCCACTGGGAGTTGGGACAATAAGCCTGAAAAAATGAGGGTTCTATGAATCTGTCAAGTGGTGACAACTGCGCCATATTAAAGTCGCCTCCAATAATGGCTGGAAACTGGTTTCGCTTTATGAGAAGTGTCTGTAGGTTATGCCAGAACTGGGGGGAGAGGGCGTTTGGTCCGTAGACATTGCAGAGTAGGTATTATTTGGAGGCTATGTGGAGATTTCTAATAATGAAACGGCCCTTGGCATCTATATGGGTGTCTGTAGATGTAAATGGAAGCCCCTTCCGTACCAGTATTGCTACTCCCCGTTTCCTACCCTCTGTTGGTGTGTTCAAGACTTGCCCCAGCCATCCAACCCTAAGTTTGGCATGTTCCTCTTGGGTCAAATGAGTCTCCTGAAGAAGCACTATGTCAGCCTGTATTGAATTTAAATAGTGTAGGATTCTGCTTTGCTTTGCAGGGGAGGTGATAACTTCCACATTCCATGAGACTATGTTACACTGCAGCGCCATAATGCAGGGAAAGCTGGGTGTCAATTGCTAAAGGAGCAATTATTTTATGAAACGTGCGGGGTAAAAAATACGCTATTCGAAGAGGGGGGGGCAGGGTCGCGCTCATGAAGTGGTCTGAAGTGAAAAGTATAGCAGTGATGTATGTAGTGAAAAGAAATTGTGCCAGGGTAAGGTACTCACATTTGGGAGGGGAGAGTGAGATTGAGTAGGCCAGGGCATAGGACTCCCACGGATGTGGTGCTCCATGACATGAAGTCCCCTGGAGCAAAGGTATGGTTTCTGCAGAAAGGAAGAACATACAAGCATCAGTATATCACACATATACATCTGTAATGATTGATCATGGACACAGAATATGTTAATAATTAACAGCAACTGGTACAATAGTGGTTTTAGTTGCAAAGAGATATTAGTGGCATGGTCAAACTTGAATGTGTTGGGAGGCAAAGAAAAGGAGCCTCCAGAGCCAAGGACAGGGGAAGGGAGGGGCTCTGGTATCAGGTAGTTAGTCTGGCGAGTAAGTCTAGTCATGGGTAGTCTAATAGCAGTGTCTGAGATTACAACCAGTGGAAGAGCAGGGGCAAGTTTCTGTATCAGGTCTGTGGATAGAAAGGATAAGACATCAGGGGCAGTCAACAACATGAGTATAGTCAGTAACTGAGTATGGATTGGACTTAGAGCAAGTATGCAAGTGTTTCCAGTCTATGAGGGACCTTCATGTCAGGTCTAAAGCCATCAGTCACAGGGAGCAGCGGCATTCGACCCCCAGCATCCGAAAATGTAGTCAGTAGGTTTATGCATCTGAGAAGATAGTTGAGCTTTCCCCCAAAGCAACCATATAGCATTAAGGCACATCCCGTAAGACAAGACAAAGCAGCGACAATGTAAGATTTCAATTTACTATAAAGAAGGGAATGCAGTAACGTGTTGTGTTTTGGCTTTAACGAGGGGCGTCCACTCGCTAGGACTATTGTTAAATTAGCGCCTAATTGATGTCTAAACTCAAGCTGGAGGGGGGTGGACCCCATCCCCCTCAGGGGCCAGGGCTAATAATAGGAAAAAACTGGACCAAAGCAACACTGGGGCTTAGGGTGGGGGTAAGCCACTTGGGTTGGTCCAAAAGATACAGTGGCAAAATAGCTAAACAGGCAAAGGGCAATAAAAAGAGACCTGCAGAATACAGTTTAGTGAGAGTGGCCTTAAAAACTAAGATAATGGGCAGTGGCCACAAACCGATAAAAAGATAAGGTAGAAAGAACAATAAATAACAGCAACGTACAATCTGGAATGCAAAACAATGCAGTAACAATGAGAAAAACAGTGTTATCCCTCTTCTCTCTGTTCCCCCAGCAAAGGAGAACAGAGGAAACCGTGTATTTAGGTGATACAGTTACCAGAGTAAGCGTCCAAAT
Source organism: Bombina bombina (assembly GCF_027579735.1). Lineage (NCBI taxonomy): Eukaryota > Metazoa > Chordata > Amphibia > Anura > Bombinatoridae > Bombina > Bombina bombina. The sequence goes on along the minus strand of NC_069507.1, from coordinate 229,992,158 downwards.
GTAGAGGGGCCACCAGAGTAGCCCACTAACCCATGAGGCAGTCCAGAAAGTTCTCTTAATGCAGGAGAATCTTTGTAGCATTAATCTCTCCATAATAAGACAAAAACAGCAATGGAACTGTCCCTCTTTGATCAACTGATGTCGCCCTGACCCCCTGCATCCAAATATGTTTGCAGTTCCTTGGGAGTGCGAAAGAACTTAGCTCCAACTGGTGTTTGCAATCTTAATTTAGCAGGATACAACAGAGAGGCTCCTTATAGAGGCAGGAACACAGAGGGGCAAAGTCCCTATGGAGCTTGGTCACCTCCGCAGAGAAATCTTGGAAGATTAGAAGCTTTTTTTCATCAAAAGCCAGGTCTCCTGTGTGGGCTCGATATGCCCGTAGTAGCACTAGTTTCTCTTGGTAATTGAGACATTTGAAGATTACTTGACGAGGTTGAGAGTTGGTTGTTTCCAGGCCTTTATCTGGGCCTATGCGGTGAGCCTGCTCCACATCTAGAGGCAGATGATCCGGGTTCATTTTCAGCAGCTTAGGGAGTGTTAACGCTGTGAACTCTAAAAAGTCCTTGCCTTTGATTGACTCGGGGACCCCTACTACACGGAGATTATTTCTTCGGCTACGGTTTTCAAGATCATCTACCTTTTCCTGTAGCTCTTGATTCTGGCGGAGAAGCTGCCTCACAGAGGCAGATGTTGACACTTACCTATCCTCCACATCCGATATACGTTGTTCTGCTTGCGTGATTCTTGTTGAGAACTGGCGTACCTGACTGGTGAGAGTATCCACACCTGCATGCAGAGACTACATTTTTGGGAGGGAAAAGGATTTGAGTTCCTGAAGTAAGGCAGATGAGTCTGCAACAATAGTGTCTGGGGCCTTGGGGGAAGGCGAGGAGTCTGCTTGCGCCTCAGCTGCAATCTTTTTTTTTTTGTCCAAGTGTTTGTTTCTAGAGGCCATTTTTCCGGCCAGTGGGTTGGGAATAGGTGAAAAATACTGGTCTAGCCTCATGCAAAACTTTTTGTTAAATAGCTGGCAATAATAAGGAAGTTCAGCTGCAGAGACTATCGGCTAGATTACGAGTTGTGCGTTAGGCTTAAAAAGCAGCGTTGCCCAGTCCTAACGCTGCTTTTTAACGCCCGCTGGTATTACGAGTCTTGCAGGTACAGGTGTACCGCTCACTTTTTTGGCCAGACTTGGAAATACCGCAAATCCACTTACGTAAATTGCGTATCCTATTTTTTCAATGGGACTTGCATAACGCTGGTATTATGAGTCTGACAAAAAGTGAGCATTTGACCCTCTCCTGTCAAGACTCGTACCGCATTTAAAAGTCAGTAGTTAAGAGTTTTACACTACAACGCCGTAGCATAAAACTCTTAACTAAAGTGCTGAAAAGTACACTAACACCCATAAACTGCCTATTAACCCCTAAACCAAGGCCCTCCCACATCGCAAACACTAAAAGAAAATTTTTAACCCCTAATCTGCCGAACCGGACATTGCCGCCACTATAATAAACATATTAACCCCTAAACCGCCGCACTCCTGCATCGCAAACACTAGCTTAATATTATTAACCCCTAATCTGCGTCCCTAACATCGCCGACACCTACCTACATTCATTAACCCCCTCAATCTGCCGCCCCCATCGTCCGCCACTATATTAAAGTTATTAACCCCTAAATCTAAGTCTAACCCTAACACCCCCCTAACTTAAATATAATTTAAATCAATCTAAATAAAATAACTATCATTAACTACATTATTCCTATTTAAAACTAAATACTTACCTATAAAATAAACCCTAAACTAGCTACAATATAACTAATAATTACATTGTAGCTAGTTTATGGTTTATTTTTATTTTACAGGCAAGTTTGTATTTATTTTAACTAGGTATAATAGTTACTAAATAGTTATTAACTATTTAATAACTACCTAGTTAAAATAAATACAAAAAGTACCTGTACAATTACACCTAACACTACACTATAATTAAATTAATTCCCTAAATTAAATAAAATTATCTAAAGTACAAAAAAACAAAACACTAAATTACAGAAAATAATTAAATAATTAAAAGATTTTTAAACTAATTACACCTAATCTAATCCCCCTAACAAAATAAAGAAGCCCCCCCCAAAATTAAAAAGCCCTACCCTACACTAAATTACAAATAGCCCTTAAAAGGGCCTTTTGCGGGGCATTGCCCCAAAGTAATCAGCTCTTTTACCTGAAAATAAATTACAAATACCCCCCAACATTAAAACCCACCACCCACACAACCAACCCTACTCTAAAACCCACCCAATCCCCCCTTAAAAAACCTAACACTAACCCCTTGAAGATCACCTTACCGGGAGGCGTCTTCACCCAACCAGGCCGAAGTCCTCAACGAAGCCGGGAGAAGTCTTCATCCAAGCCGGGCGAAGTGGTCCTCTAGACGTTCAGAAGTCTTCATCCAGACGGCATCTTCTATCTTCATCCATCCGGCGTGGAGCGGGTCCATCTTCAAGAAATCCGACGCGGAGCATCCTCTTCATCCGACGGCTCTTCTGGAATGAAGGCTCCTTTAAATGACGTCATCCAAGATGGCATCCCTTCAATTCCGATTGGCTGATAGAATTCTATCAGCCAATTGGAATTAAGGTAGAAAAAAATTTTATTGGCTGATGCAATCAGCCAATAGGATTGACGTTCAATCCTATTGGCTGATCCGATCAGCCAATAGGATTGAGCTGGCATTCTATCAATATCGCTAACGTAAGCAGCACTGGTATTGAGGTGAGATGTGGAGCTAAATTTTGCTCTACGCTCACTTTTTTGCGGTTAACGCCAGGTTTGTAAAAACCTGTAATACCAGCGCTGTCTGTAAGTGAGCAGTGATCATAAACTGCTCGTTAGTACCGCACGCCTGTTAAACTTGTAATATAGGTGTATGAAAGTCCACAAGATGGCAGTATAGGACTGTGTTATCACACTTGGAAGTTGCTTTTCCCAGCAGAACAGACAAACGTAGTTAATATTTTACATTTTTCCCGGTCCCCTCTTTACACTGTTAATTCAAAAAATGTTTGAGTCCCCTTGAAAACAGCCTTAGAGATGTATTTGTTTCCTTTTTTCTCCCCTATACCTAAAGAGGGAGCTAGGAGCCAGACGTTATTTTGTAAAAGGGATAAAGTGCCCAATAAAAGTCCCTGTAAATGTGCAATAGTTTGTAGAGTGGGTGAAACTTGTGGGAGTAAGGGTCCAGGTTCATTACAGTAAAATCCCCATATGAGACCTCTAAGGGGAAGGCCCCTGTTGTCAGTGTGTTAGGGAGCAATTCTGGCAGTTCTTATAGCCGTGTATAAAGCGTGTGAGGCCCCTATCAAGCAGATGTTTCCCTTTGCGTTACTCTTACCAGCCACTAAACATGGCCCTTCAGTCCAAGCAGCTCCGCTAGGTACAGTATGCCGTCCGGTTTTACCTGTCTCCTCACAGGTGCAGATGCGGTCCCCTTGCAGGCTCCGACCAAGCCGTTCCTAATGTCAGGGCTAAGAAGGCACGTTTCAATATGGCGCCCGCAAGTACTGTGGCTTCACGCAGCGTTGCGCAGCAATACCTCCTGGGGGCAAGGGCGATTTTTGGCCCTTCACAAAGTTTGGCCAGGTGAGGGTTGAAGATGCCCAAAGAGGCTGTGATGTGGGAAGGTGGCTGGCAGCAAAATATAGTTTATTAACAAAGCTTAAGATGCAGAGCTCTCTTTCTTTGCTGCCAGCCATTAGCTCCACCCACTGGAAGTCAGCATCTTTATTTTTTAATACAGTAACTGCAAAAAACAGTTATACAGGGCTAAAAGTGGCAGCTAAGGGATGTTAGAAAAATAATGGTGCTGAAAAGTGCCTTTACATAGCAGTCAATGGGAACTGTGTGTTCCCTGTAAATAAATATATCTGTATATGCTTATATACATATATATTTATGTGTTAATATGTGTATATATTTGCTGCTTATCACTGCACAACTGCCCTTCGCTATGCTAGTTCTCATGCCGTGTCTGACGGCATAAGAACAAGGATCCCATTGGAGCCTATTGAAGTGCGCTCTTGTGAGCACAATGCTTCAGTGCAATTGCACCTCACATGTAATACCAGTGCGCTGGTATTTCTAAGTTGACCGCAAATATCACTTTCGCGGTTGCGATATTTTGCGCTCAATTTGTAATCTGGCCGATTATATTTTATTATCCTGTGCATTGCATTGTTTTATAGTTAGTATTGCCTATATGTTTATTTTTTTGTAGGATGCCCTACCCATTGGGGCCCATTTATCAAGCTCAGGATGTAGCTTGAGGGCCCGTGTTGCTGGCGAGTTTTCAAACTCGCCAGAAACACAAGTTATGGAGCAGCGGTCTAAAGACCGCTGCTCCATAACCTGTCCGCCTGCTCTGATGAGGCGGACAGAGATAGAGTACGATCGAGTTGATTGACATTCCCTGCTGGCGGCCGATTGGCCGTGAGTCTGCAGGGGGCGGCGTTGCACCAGCAGCTCACAAGAGTTGCTGGTGCAATGCTGAATACGGAGAGCGTATTGCTCTCTGCATTCAGCGAGGTCTGTCGGACCTGATCCGCACTGTCAGATCAGGTCCGACAGACCATTAATAAATAGGCCCTATTGAGTACTATAGGATACATTCCCACACATTTTCAGACTCAGGGTCTCCTATAAACTAATTTTAACCCACTGTTATATCCTATTCTAGTTTTATTGCCTAAGTTATCCTAAATTACAGTTTTTGACTGAAGCATCTCTTTTTTTTCTTTTGTTAGTTCTTGCCTCATATTATCAACATTGTAGCGTGAACTTAACCCTTTGAGTGCTAAGCTGAATTTAATATTTTTCTTTTTTTTACTATTTTCAGAAAACATTTTTTTTTACTTTTTAATTTTTCCCCCCAGATCCCAAAGACTAGTACCATTGGAAAGGTTAGACGATTACCTTTCCAATGGTGGGTCTTGGGGGTCTGTAGCTGCTTAGATCCCTGAGATACAGGTTTCTAAGCAGTATGTCCCCTTTCCCTATACTTTGTATTATCAATTTTAAATAAAGTTGCACGGTGATGTCATCACGTCATTGCGCGTGACGTCACTGCACGTAACGGGAAGTCCCGGTGATGCCTGTCACTATGCAGGCCCGATCGCCGGGGTAGGAGCTCGTGGGGGGCCCCAGATTGCATAAAAGGTAGTTGAGTGCTAATGACGGCTCTGAGCCATCATTAGCACTCAAGGACAGATGTAGATATTTATTTGGTTAAAGGGACATGAAACCCAAAATTTTTCTTCCATGATTTAGGTAGAACATACAATTTTAAACAACTTAAAGGGACACTGAACCCAAAATTTTTTTTTCATGATTCAGATAGAGCATGCAATTTTAAACAACTTTCTAATTTACTCATATTATCAATTTTTCTTTGTTCTCTTGCTTTCTTTATTTGAAAAAGAAGGCATCTAAGCTATTTTTTTGGTTCAGATTCATGGAAAGCACTTTTTTATTGGTAGGTGAATTTACCCACCAATCAGCAAGAACAACACAGTGTGTTCACCAAAAATGGGCCGGCATCTAAACTTACATTTCAAATAAAGATACCAAGAGAATGAAAATAATTTGATCATAGGAGTAAATTTGTAAGTTGCTTAAAATTGCATGCTCTATCTGAATCACGATAGAAAATTTTTGGGTTCAGTGTCCCTTTAAAATTTAACTTCTATTATCAAATTTATTTCATTCTCTTGGTATCATTTGTTGAAGGAGCAGCAATGCACTACTGGTTTCTAACTGAACACATGGGTGAGCCAATGACAATCGGTATATATATGCAGCCACCAATAAGCAGCTAGAACCTAGGTTCTTTGCTGCTCCTGAACTTTCCAAGATAAACATTTCAGCAACGGATAACAAGAGAAGGAAGCAAATTAAATAATAGAAGTAAATTTGAAAGTTGTTTAAAATTGTATGCACTTTCTAAATCATGAAATAAACATTTTGGGTTTCATGTCTCTTTAACTACTGGACTCTAAAGGGTAGATTTAATAAGCAGTGGGAAGCTGCTATCTATGCCCATAGTTTCTGGTTTGCTGGAAACAGAAGTTAAGAAGCAGCGGTCGTAAGACCACTGCTCCTTAACGTCTCCGTCACCTTTTAGGTGGCAGACTGCAATCATCCTGATCAGATACCATGTCCGCCTGGAATTTAATAAATTGATCTCTAAATGTAAAAGGCGCTCATTCTACTCAGAGAGTTTTAATGCCACACAGAGTTAGAGAAGAGCAGTCTCAAGAATGAACAACCAGCTTAATAACTTGTGAACATGTTCTATGGCGATTTACCACCTTGGTGCAGCCTCTTTTTTAGCCCAGTAACACTTTTCACAGAGTAGAACTTTCCTGTGGTATATCATTCTGATCCTGCCTTTAAAGGTCAGTCCAGTGCTGAAACATAGTAACATAGTAGATGAGGTTGAAAAAAGACCGAAGTCCATCGAGTTCAACCTATACAAATCTAAAATATATACAAAAAGCTCCAGTTAAGCTTAAATAATCCCACTAAAAGGTGACCCATTTAATACTAGCAATCATATCCATGAATTTTGTTTAGACAGAAATGTATCCAAACCATTTTTAAATGTATCTAGGGTATTGGCATTCACTACCTCCGTTGGTAATGAGTTCCACAATTTTATTGCCCAGTTTGGCTAGCCTCTCCTCATAGGTTAAATTCTCCAATCCCCTTATTAGCTTTGTGGCCCTTCTCTGAACTTTTTCTAGTTCTGCAATATCTTTTTTTGCGATTGGTCCCTAGAACAGCACTCCATACTCAAGGTGAGGTCTTACCAGGGCTTTATATAGTGACAGAATTATGCTTTCCTCCCTTGAATCAATGCCTCTTTTAATACATGCTAGTATCTTATTAGCCTTTGAAGCTGCAACCCTGCATTGTGCACCCATCTTTAGCTTGTTATCTATTACTACCCCCAAATCCCTTTCCTCCTGTGTTTGGCTAAGTCTTGTCCCATTTAAATAATACGTTGCCTGCTTATTTTTACTTCCAAAATGTAGAACCTTGCATTTTCCCGTATTAAATCTTATTTTCCATTTACCTGCCCATACTTCTAATTTTTGCAGGTCCCTTTGTAACGAAAGTTCATCCTGTGCTGACCTAATGGGGGGTAGTTATCAAGCCATCAACCTCAAATACGCTGGAATTTCGCAGCGTATTTGTGGCGAGGCTGATTCGCCTTAGTTATCAAAGGCTTCAGACCGGCAAAAGTAGAATTTTGTGATGTAAACTTCGATCCGCCGGACTCCGTCCGACACAGATCGATTCTTACGTCACTCCAGATGTTCCGCACACAAGTGCGGCACAATCTGACTACTTTTGCTAGTTATCAAAAAACTAGCAGGTACGCTCGGCACTTTTACGGCCCAGCGTACCTGGTTTTCAAACCGCCAGCCTGGAGGCGGCGGATCCCATAGGAATCAATGGGAGTCTGACCATAGCGAAAGTACAAGTTTGCTGCTGCCAGACTTCCCATTGATTTCTATGGGAGCTGTCTACACCTAACACCCTAACATGTACCCCGAGTCTAAACACCACTAATCTGTCCCCCTACACCGCCGCAACTAAATAAATGTATTACCCCCTAAACCGCTGCTCCCGGAGCCCACCGCAAGCTACTCTATCCCTATTAACCCCTAAACCGCCGCTCCCGGAGCCCACCGCAACTATAATAAATGTCTTAACCCCTAAACCGCCGCTCCTGGAGCCCACCGCCACCTACGTTATACCTATTAACCCCTATCCTGCCCCCCCTATACCGCCGCCCTCTGTAATAAAGTTATTAACCCCTATCCTGCCGATACCCGCACCTCGCTGCAAATAAATAAATAGTTTAACCCCTAAACCGCCGCTCCCTGAACCCGCCGCAACCTATCTTAAATTTATTAACCCCTATCCTGCCCCCCCTACACCGTCGCCACCTATTATAAATTTATTAACCCCTATCCTGCCCCCCACTACACCGCCGCCACTGTAATAAAATTATTAACCCCTAAACCTAAGTCTAACACTAACCCTAACACCCCCCTAACTTAAATATTAATTAAATACATCTAAATAATATTTATATTATTAACTAAGTTAATCCTATTTAAAACTAAATACTTACCTGTAAAATAAACCCTAAGATAGCTACAATATAAATAATAATTATATTGTAGCTATCTTAGGATTTATTTTTATTTTACAGGCACCTTTCAATTTATTTTAACTAGGTACAATAGCTATTAAATAGTTATTAACTATTTAATAGCTTACCTAGCTAAAATAAAGAGAAATTTACCTGTAAAATAAAAACTAACCTAAGTTACAATTACATCTAACACTACACTATACTTTAATAAATTATTCCTATTTAAAACTAAATACTTACCTGTAAAATAAACCCTAAGATAGCTACAATATAAATAATAATTACATTGTAGCTATCTTAGGATTTATATTTATTTTGCAGGTAAGTATTAGGTTTTAAATAGGATTAACTTAGGCCTAGATTTAGAGTTGGGCGGTAGCCGTCAAAACCAGCGTTAGAGGCTCCTAACGCTGGTTTTTAACGCCCTCTGGTATTTAGAGTCAGTCATTAAAGGGTCTAACGCTCACTTTCCAGCCGCGACTTTTCCATACCGCAGATCCCCTTACGTAAATTACGTATCCTATCTTTTCAATGGGATCTTCCTAACTCCGGTATTTAGAGTCGTGGCTGAAGTGAGCGTTAGAACTCTAACGACAAAACTCCAGCCGCAGAAAAAAAGCAGGAGTTAAGAGCTTTCTGGGCTAACGCCGGTTCATAAAGCTCTTAACTACTGTACCCTAAAGTACACTAACACCCATAAACTACCTATGTACCCCTAAACTGAGGTCCCCCCACATCGCCGCCACTCAAATTTTTTTTTTAACTCCTAATCTGCCGACCGCAAAGCGCCGCCAGCTAAGTTATCCCTATGTACCCCTAATCTGCTGCCCCTAACACCACCGACCCCTATATTATATTTATTAACCCCTAATCTGCCCCCCTCAACGTCGCCTCCACCTGCCTACACTTATTAACCCCTAATCTGCCGAGCGGACCTGAGCGCTACTATAATAAATGTATTAACCCCTAATCTGCCTCACTAACCCTATAATAAATAGTATTAACCCCTAATCTGCCCTTCCTAACATCGCCGACACCTAACTTCAATTATTAACCCCTAATCTGCCGACCGGAGCTCACCGCTATTCTAATAAATGGATTAACCCCTAAAGCTAAGTCTAACCCTAACACTAACACCCCCCTAAGTTAAATATAATTTACATCTAACGAAATTAATTATCTCTTATTAAATAAATTATTCCTATTTAAAGCTAAATACTTACCTGTAAAATAAATCCTAATATAGCTACAATATAAATTATAATTACATTGTAGCTATTTTAGGATTAATATTTATTTTACAGGCAACTTTGTAATTATTTTAACCAGGTACAATAGCTATTAAATAGTTAAGAACTATTTAATAGTTACCTAGTTAAAATAAATACAAAATTACCTGTAAAATAAATCCTAACCTAAGTTACAATTAAACCTAACACTATACTATCATTAAATTAATTAAATAAAATACCTACAATTACCTACAATAAAACCTAACACTACACTATCAATAAATAAATTAAATACAATTCCTACAAATAACTACAATGAAATAAACTAACTAAAGTACAAAAAATAAAAAAGAACTAAGTTACAAAAAATAAAAAAATATTTACAAACATAAGAAAAATATTACAACAATTTTAAACTAATTACACCTACTCTAAGCCCCCTAATAAAATAACAAAGACCCCCAAAATAACAAAATGCCCTACCCTATTCTAAATTACTACATTTCAAAGCTCTTTTACCTTACCAGCCCTGAACAGGGCCCTTTGCGGGGCATGCCCCAAGAAATTCAGCTCTTTTGCCTGTAAAAAAAAACATACAATACCCCCCCAACATTACAACCCACCACCCACATACCCCTAATCTAACCCAAACTCCCCTTAAATAAACCTAACACTAAGCCCCTGAAGATCTTCCTACCTTGTCTTCACCCTACCAGGTTCACCGATCCGTCCTGAAGAGCTCCTCCGATGTCCTGATCCAAGCCCAAGCGGGGGGCTGAAGAGGTCCATGATCCGGTCGAAGTCTTCATCCAAGCGGGGCAGAAGAGGTCTTCCATCCGATGGAAGTCTTCATCCAGGCGGCATCTTCTATTGTCATCCATCCGGAGCGGAGCGGCAGGATCCTGAAGACCTCCAGCGCGGAACATCCGTCCGGCCCGACGACTGAACGACGAATGACGGTTCCTTTAAATGACGTCATCCAAGATGGCGTCCCTCGAATTCCGATTGGCTGATAGGATTCTATCAGCCAATCGGAATTAAGATAGGAATATTCTGATTGGCTGATGGAATCAGCCAATCAGAATCAAGTTCAATCCGATTGGCTGATCCGATCAGCCAATCAGATTGAGCTCGCATTCTATTGGCTGATCGGAACAGCCAATAGAATGCGAGCTCAATCTGATTGGCTGATCGAATCAGCCAATCGGATTGAACTTGATTCTGATTGGCTGATTCCATCAGCCAATCAGAATATTCCTACCTTAATTCCGATTGGCTGATAGAATCCTATCAGCCAATCGGAATTCGAGGGACGCCATCTTGGATGACGTCATTTAAAGGAACCGTCATTCGTCGTTCAGTCGTCGGGCCGGATGGATGTTCCGCGCTGGAGGTCTTCAGGATCCTGCCGCTCCGCTCCGGATGGATGACAATAGAAGATGCCGCCTGGATGAAGACTTCAATCGGATGGAAGACCTCTTCTGCCCCGCTTGGATGAAGACTTCGACCGGATCATGGACCTCTTCAGCCCCCCGCTTGGGCTTGGATCAGGACATCGGAGGAGCTCGGACGGATCGGTGAACCTGGTAGGGTGAAGACAAGGTAGGAAGATCTTCAGGGGCTTAGTGTTAGGTTTATTTAAGGGGGGTTTGGGTTAGATTAGGGGTATGTGGGTGGTGGGTTGTAATGTGGGGGGGGGGGTATTGTATGTTTTTTTTTACAGGCAAAAAAGCTGAATTTCTTGGGGCATGCCCCGCAAAGGGCCCTGTTCAGGGCTGGTAAGGTAAAAGAGCTTTGAAATGTAGTAATTTAGAATAGGGTAGGGCATTTTGTTATTTTGGGGGTCTTTGTTATTTTATTAGGGGGCTTAGAGTAGGTGTAATTAGTTTAAAATTGTTGTAATATTTTTCTTATGTTTGTAAATATTTTTTTATTTTTTGTAACTTAGTTCTTTTTTATTTTTTGTACTTTAGTTAGTTTATTTCATTGTAGTTATTTGTAGGAATTGTATTTAATTTATTTATTGATAGTGTAGTGTTAGGTTTTATTGTAGGTAATTGTAGGTATTTTATTTAATTAATTTAATGATAGTATAGTGTTAGGTTTAATTGTAACTTAGGTTAGGATTTATTTTACAGGTAATTTTGTATTTATTTTAACTAGGTAACTATTAAATAGTTCTTAACTATTTAATAGCTATTGTACCTGGTTAAAATAATTACAAAGTTGCCTGTAAAATAAATATTAATCCTAAAATAGCTACAATGTAATTATAATTTATATTGTAGCTATATTAGGATTTATTTTACAGGTAAGTATTTAGCTTTAAATAGGAATAATTTATTTAATAAGAGATAATTAATTTCGTTAGATGTAAATTATATTTAACTTAGGGGGGTGTTAGTGTTAGGGTTAGACTTAGCTTTAGGGGTTAATCCATTTATTATAGTAGCGGTGAGCTCCGGTCGGTAGATTAGGGGTTAATGTTTGAAGTTAGGTGTCGGCGATGTTAGGGAGGGCAGATTAGGGGTTAATACTATTTATTATAGGGTTAGTGATGCGGATTAGGGGTTAATAACTTTATTATAATAGCGGTGCGGTCCGCTCGGCAGATTAGGGGTTAATAAGTGTAGTTAGGTGGAGGCGACGTTGTGGGGGGCAGATTAGGGGTTAATAAATATAATATAGGGGTCGGCGGTGTTAGGGGCAGCAGATTAGGGGTACATAAGGATAATGTAAGTAGCGGCGGTTTACGGAGCGGCAGATTAGGGGTTAAAAATAATATGCAGGGGTCAGCGATAGCGGGGGCGGCAGATTAGGGGTTAATAAGTGTAAGGCTAGGGGTGTTTAGACTCGGGGTACATGTTAGGGTGTTAGGTGCAGACTTAGGAAGTGTTTCCCCATAGCAAACAATAGGGCTGCGTTAGGAGCTGAACGCGGCTTTTTTGCAGGTGTTAGGTTTTTTTTCAGCTCAAACAGCCCCATTGTTTCCTATGGGGGAATCGTGCACGAGCACGTTTTTGAGGCTGGCCGTGTCCGTAAGCAACTCTGGTATCGAGAGTTGCATTTGCGTTAAAAATGCTCTACGCTCCTTTTTTGGAGCCTAACGCAGCATTTTTGTGGACTCTCAATACCAGAGTTATTTTTATGGTGCGGCCAGAAAAAAGCCCGCGTAGCTAACGCACCCCCTTGGCCGCAAAACTCCAAATCTAGGCCTTAGTTAATAATATAAATATGATTTAGATGTATTTAATTAATATTTAAGTTAGGGGGTTAGGGTTAGTGTTAGACTTAGGTTTAGGGGTTAATAATTTTATTACAGTGGCGGCGCTGTAGTGGGGGGCAGGATAGGGGTTAATAAATTTATTATAGGTGCCGGCGGTGTAGGGGGGGCAGGATAGGGGTTAATAAATTTAATATAGGTTGCGGCGGGTTCAGGGAGCGGCGGTTTAGGGGTTAAACTATTTTTTTATTTGCGGCGAGGTGCGGGATCAGCAGGATAGGGGTTAATAACTTTATTATAGAGGGCGACGGTATAGGGGGGGCAGGATAGGGGTTACTAGGTATAATGTAGGTGGCAGCGGTGTCCGGGAGCAGCGGTTTAGGGGTTAATACATTTATAAGACTTGCGGCGGGGTCTAGGAGCGGCGGTTTAGGGGTTAATACATTTATAAGACTTGCGGCAGGGTCTAGGAGCGGCGGTTTAGGGGTTAGTAACTTTATTTAGTTGCGGGGGGCTCCGGGGGCGCCGGTATAGGGGGTAGAACAGTGTAGTTTAGTGTGAGTGCTTAGTGACAGGCTAGCAAGAAAGCTGTCAAACAGCCGAAGAGCAGCGAGATCGGATGAGTGATAACTCTCACAGTCCGCTGCTCATCGCCCCGCGGCTTTTTGACAGCTTTTTTTGATAACTTAGGCGTATTTTTTCAGGTCCACGGCGGCGAAGGTAGGAGAGCTTAGGCGGGCGTATTGGGCCAGCGAAGTCAGAAAAGTTGACGGCTTGATAACTACCCCCCAATGACCTTACTTAACTTAGTATCATCTGGAAAAGTAGAGATGTTGCTATTTAATCCTTGCTCCAAGTCATTTATAAAAATATTAAAAAGAATAGGGCCCAGTACTGATCCCTGGGGGACTCCACTGATTACCTTTGTCCAATCTGAGTATGATCCATTTACTACTACTCGTTGCTCCCTATCTTTTATCCAGTTATTTATCCATGAGCTAACATTTTCAGCTATTCCCAGTCCCTTCATTTTGTGCATTAATCTCTCATGTGGCACTGTATCAAACGCCTTTGCAAAATCTAAGTATATCACATCAACTGATTCCCCTTTATCTATATTTTTACTCACTTCCTCATAGAATCTAATTAGATTAGTGTGACATGATCTATTTCTCCTAAAGCCATGCTGATTAGAACCCATAATCTTGTTTACACGAATATGCTCATCAATATAATCCCTTCAAATATCTTCCCCACTATTGATGTCAAACTAGATACTCTCTCTGTGCAAAAAGGAATCATAAAGACAAGGGAGCCTCCTCGTGTGATACAGTTTGGACAAATGTAGAATAAGTGAATACAGGTTTATACTCACAAGTGAAGCAGCACTCTGTTGTGCTTATAGAGGCAGACTGGGAGTTCACAGTGTCCCAGTTCACTGAATAAGGCAGTGCAGCAAGTCACTCCAGGGTGGAATATACCTCAATTAAGCTCAGACTCTCAGCGAAGAGTTAAAATACCATAATTTAATGGTGCAATAAGATACAATATAAAAAGTCACATGTGTGACACAAACAATGGATAAAAAAGCAACGCGTTTCTCAGATCTCTGTCTGTTTCCTCAGGCTTCTATCCTAAAACTGAGAGCCCTGGCTTATAACTACTAAATGGCCACTCTAAGAGTGTCAAATGACCACACCTATTCAGGTGTGGAGGAGTACACGCCTCTTCAGGTGTGAGAACACACACCTGTATCAATCAAACCCAAGTCTAATTACAATGATTTTAACCATTACCAAAAAAACTGACAGCATACTAAATGTCAAAATAAATACAATACAATTTGATTTATAGAAAGTGTAAATAATAACAACCATAATCTGAAAATATCCTATTGTGGATATCATATCAGCAACATATGTTAAGCCAAATTGTTTGTGCTAATATATTATTAAAACCTTGAAAAAATAATAAATAAAAAATGAAAATATGTTACCCTTGTGATGTTGATAACCTTTTTGTGTGATAAAAATGTGCAGCCCAACAGTATGGGATAATGCCCTTTATTTGATATAAGGTTATATTTATAGTCACATTATATCACTTTAGTCTCCACTTTAACAATGTAGGTTAATAGATATATATACAGCACACATCATAATAGTTCATATCACTTTTCATACCTCACTTAGATCACAATATTATTTTACTCTTTATAAATCATTCAGATTACGACATTAAGCCATTATAAGCGCAATACATTTATACTGCACACTTTGCACCTTATATGTTACGCTGACATTATGTCATCTCAATTTCCATATTGATTATATATGGCAATACACTAATAGTTACTATCACAGTTGTCCTTCAATCTTTAGTCTAAGTTATTATTTTTTAGTATAATTATATACATTTTTTATTTTAGGATTTATATATTTCTATATATATATTTGGTCTGTAGTCTTTAAATGTAAAGGTTTTGCGGTTCCACAGCTACAGACGTGGACTCTACCCATATTTTACTTTCTTCCCGACTGAATCACTACATATTCGTCAATACCCTAATCTGATTGGGTCCCGGATGTGTGTGTCATGAATGACGTATACGGAAGTAACTTCCGGACTACGCTTTAAACAGCAAGCTACCTAATATTCAGTGGAAGACACTATAGGGCATCCTAATAAGGTACTATTTTATTTATTCACTAGATGTTCGGTACATGTTTTTGTATCAGGGACGATAACTATATGTATTACTTTTGGAGAAAAGAAAGCATCTCACGGAGATAATATAAGGGAATAAAATTGTATGTAGGCTAATCCCTGTACCTTATAGGGTTACAGATGCACCTTATGGGGTAACAGATGCGGCACTATGGCTTCACGGAAATCATTTCCTCCACACACCCACTGTCATCGGCGTATTTGTTTAATAGGGAGACATAAGAGTCAAAGGGACTCCTGTTTATAATATCTAATGTTGCACCTAACGTCCAAACACATATATGCACCAAGGCCCTAATCAAATAAAGGGCATTATCCCATATTGTTGGGCTACACATTTTTATCACACAAAAAGGTTATCAACATCACAAGGGTAACATATTTTCATTTTTTATTTATTATTTTTTCAAGGTTTTAATATTATATTAGCACAAACAATTTGGCTTAACATATGTTGCTGATATGATATCCACAATAGGATATTTTCAGATTATGGTTGTTATTATTTACACTTTCTATAATTCAATTTGTATAGTATTTATTTTGACATTTAGTATGCTGTCAGTTTTTTTGGTAATGGTTAAATTAGACTTGGGTTTGATTGATACAGGTGTGTGTTCTCACATCTGAAGAGGCGTGTACTCCTCCACACCTGAATAGGTGTGGTCATTTGACACTCTTAGAGTGGCCATTTAGTAGTTATAAGCCAGGGCTCTCAGTTTTAGGATAGAAGCCTGAGGAAACAGACAGAGATCTGAGAAACGCGTTGCTTTTTTATCCATTGTTTGTGTCACACATGTGACTTTTTATATTGTATCTTATTGCACCATTAAATTATGGTATTTTAACTCTTCGCTGAGAGTCTGAGCTTGATTGAGGTATATCCCACCCTGGAGTGACTTGCTGCACTGCTTTGTTCAGTGAACTGGGACACTGAACTCCCAGTCTGCCTCTATAAGCACAACAGAGTGCTGCTTCACTTGTGAGTATAAACCTGTATTCACTTATTCTACATTTGTCCAAACTGTATCACACGAGGAGGCTCCCTTGTCTTTATGATTCCTTTTTGCACAGAGAGAATATCTATCCAGATTGACAAGGAGCTGACTTCGGAATCCAAGGGAGATATCTATACCTGTGCTACTCAGGAGGACTAATACACATCTGGAGGGATATCTTAATTCTGGGACTACCTGTTTATTCGAATCACATACAGATAAGAACTTCAAAGAGATATATTTTTTTATTGTATTATTCTCTTTCTATATGAATCTTTGTTTATTCACATTATATTTAATGAGAATCCTTGCTCTATTGATTTTTTAATTTCTTAATTTCAAATTCTCATTTTTTTGTTTTTATATATTATAATTTGAATATTATATGTTATTTTTAGTATTTGTTGCATTTAATTCTAGAGTTATTTTTTTTTATGTAATATCATCTATTTATGTATATTGTTATTTTTTAGGCTCATATAGGCCTTATTTCATATTGTGTATACACCCTTTTAGCGCCCCCTAGAGTTACTACTGTTTTTGGTGTAACAGGTATTTTTTGATGTCAAACTAACTGGTCTATAGCTTCCTGGATCATCCCTACTTCCCTTTTTGAAGAGTGGCACCACATCAGCTTTACGCCAATCCTTGGGTACCATGCCTGAGGATAATGAGTCTTGAAAATGAGTCTTAAGAGTAGAGGTTTGTCTATAACAGTGCTAAGTTCCCTTAACACCCTTGAGTGTATTCCATCTGGGCCTGGAGTTTTATTTACCTTAATATTATCCAATTTGTTCCTGATATCCTCTATACATAGCCCAGTTAATGGTAAGGGCTGGCATGTTCCATTTTGTTCCAAAGTATCATCTAATGGTTCCTCTCTTGTGTATACTGAAGAAAAAAAACTGGTTTAGTATCTCAGCCTTCTCCCTGTCACTGTTAATCATGCTACCCTCCACGCATTTTAATGTACCTATATTGGGGCCCATTTAACAAGCTCTGTAGGGAGCTTGTGGGCCCGTGTTTCTGGCGAGTCTTCAGACTCGCCAGAAACACAATTTATGGAGCTGCGGTCTAAAGACCGCTGCTCCATAACCCTGTCCGCCTGCTCTGAGCAGGCGGACAGGAATCGCCAGAAATCAACCCGATCGAGTACGATCGGGTTGATTGACACCCCCCTGCTGGCGGCCAATTGGCCGCGAGTCTGCAGGGGGTGGCGTTGCACCAGCAGCTCTTGTGAGCTGCTGGTGCAATGCTGAATACGGAGAGCGTATTGCTCTCCGCATTCAGCGAGGTCTTGCGGACCTGATCCGCAGTGTCGGATCAGGTCCGCAAGATTTTTCTTAAATAGGGACCATTGTCTTTCTTAGATTTTTTGCTATTTATGTACTTAAAGAACCTTTTAGGGTTAGATTTAGAATCCTTTGCAATTAAGTTTTCATTTTCAATTTTGGCTAATTTGATTGCTTTTTTGCATGCTTTGTTACATTCCTTATAAATATGGAATTGTGAGTCTGTACTATTTTCTTTGAATAATTTAAATGCCCTACGTTTTTTCCTAATTTCTCCTAACACATTTATATTCAGCTACATTGGCTTGGATTTTTTGATATGTATATTTATGTAACAAAGTTTTAAATGTTATCCATTTATCCTCTGTATTTTTATTAGAGAATACTTTGTCCCAATTTATGTTATTTAATGATTTCCTTAAATCGTTGAATTTTGCTTTCTTAAAATTAAAAGTCTTGGTTAAACCTTTAAGACACTGCTTATGAAAAGAGATTTCAAATGTGACTATGTTATGATCACTGTTACCCAAATGTTCTTTGACTTCTATGTTTGATATTATATCTGTATTATTTGATAGCACTAAATCCAATATAGCTTTACTCCTAGTTGGCTCCTCTATTAATTGTGACAAGAAGTTATCCCTGAGAACATTTAAAAATCTATCCCCCTTAGCTGAATTACTAGTTTCATTGGCCCAGTTTATATCAGGGACAGGGTAGTTAAAATCTCCCATAATTACAGCACTGTTATTAGCAGCCTTACCTATTTGCATTAGTAATTGAGCTTCATCCAGGTCACTAATGTTGGGGGGCTTGTAGCATGTTCCTAGTAATATTTTTTTAGGATTTTTCCCCCCACTCTTTATTTCCACCCATAGGGTCTCTACATTGTTGCCTGTATCAGAAATATCTTCCCTTATTGTAGGTTTAAGGTTAGGTTTAATATACATGCAGATTCCTCCACCCCTTTTATTATTCCTGTCCCTCCTAAATAAAGTATATCCCTCTAAGTTAACTACCCAGTCATGTGAATCATCCCACCAAGTTTCAGTAATACTGATAACATCATAGTCCTCTTCTGCAACTAAGAGCTCCAGCTCCCCCATTTTACCCGTCATGCTTCTTGCATTTGTTGCCATACATTTAATTTTCATGTGCTTTCTGCTGATAATTGGTGTGCTTTCCTCCATACTTTCTAATGTGACATTTCTTAAGTCATCTCTTCCTTGATATATTAAAGGAGTGACATATTCACAGACTGATCTCTCTGTTCTATTGTGTTCTGACTGACCCTCCCTTCCTTTGCCTAGTTTAAAAGATTCTCTAAACTTGCTACCATCCTTTCCCCAACACACCAGCACCCATGTCATTCAGATGCAATCCATCCTTACTGTACAAATTGTACTCAAGTGAAAAGTCAGCCCAGTGCTCTAAAAAGTCAAACCCCTCATGTTTACACCATGTTTTTAACCATGAATTAACAGACCTTAGCTCCTTCTGCCTTACTGAATTAGCACACTGCACTGGTAATATCTCCAAAAATATTACTTTGGAGGTCCTTGCTTTAAGCTTGCTACCTAACTCCCTGAAGTCATTTTTTAGGACTCTCCATCTCCCGCTGATTCCTTCATTAGTACCAATATGTACCATGACTGCAGGATCAGACCCACATCCCTCTAACAATCTATCAATACGCTCCACAATATGCCCAACACGAGCCCCTGGAAGACAGCAAACTGTTCTATTTAAAGGGTCTGGATGACAAATTACCCTAGCAACCTTCCTAATAATAGAGTCTCCTACCACCAACATTTACCTCAGGCCCTGACTTGTATGCCCCTCTACCATGTCTGAAGGACTGCCCGCCATAGTATGCTCCTCTTCCACAGCTCACTATACTAGGCAAAACAGCCCTCTCTGACACTGCCACCCCTGAACTGATATCCCCAACATCTTCACTTAATCTGGCAAATCTGTTGGGGTGTACCAGCTCAGAACTGGCCTGTTTCTTCCGCTTACCTTTACTTTGCCCTCTAACTGTGACCCAGCTACATCCTGGAGTCTCCTCATCTGAATCCTCCCCATTCCCACTGCTAGAACCATTAACAACCAGATCAGTCCTATCCATTTCCCTTTCAAGTGTCTGAATTTCATGCAGTGTTGCAATTCGTTCCTCCAAAACTCCAATATGAGTTTCTAAAGAGACAATATGCTCACATTTGTCACAAACATATAATCCCTGAAGTGGCTGCTCCAGTGATGCACACATATGGAAAGCTGTACACTGAATGAGATTCTCACACATACTTACTAAAATGTTTAACTTAAAAGTATAAAATAATTATATTTCCCCTTGGTTACTCCAAACCCTTGTTTGCCTAACTACCTTACGGCTAGATTTAGAGTTTGGCGTTAGCAATCAAAACCAGCGTTAGAGGCTCCTAACGCTGGTTTCGGGCTACCGCTGGTATTTAGAGTCAGTCAGGAAAGGGTCTAACGCTCACTTTGAGCCGCGACTTTTCCATACCGCAGATCCCCTTACGTCAATTGCGTATCCTATCTTTTCAATGGGATCTTTCTAACGCCGGTATTTAGAGTCATGGCTGAAGTGAGCGTTAGAAATCTAACGACAAAACTCCAGCCGCAAAAAAAAGTCAGTAGTTAAGAGCTTTCTGGGCTAATGCCGGTTTATAAAGCTCTTAACTACTGTGCTCTAAAGTACACTAACACCCATAAACTACCTATGTACCCCTAAACCGAGGCCCCCCCACATCGCCGCCACTCTATTAAAAATTTTTAACCCCTAATCTGCCGACCGCACACCACCGCCACCTACGTTATCCCTATGTACCCCTAATCTGCTGCCCCTAATACCACCGACACCTACATAATATTTATTAACCCCTAATCTGCTGCCCCCGCTATCGCTGACACCTGCATATTTTTTTTAACCCCTAATCTGCTGCTCCGTACACCGCCGCAACCTACATTATAGCTATGTACCCCTAATCTGCTGCCCCTAACACAGCCGACCCCTATATTATATTTATCAACCCCTAATCTGCCGCCCCCAACGTCGCCTCCACCTACCTACAATAATTAACCCCTAATCTGCCGACCGGACTACACCGCTACTATAATAAATGTATTAACCCCTAAAGCTAAGTCTAACCCTAACACTAACACCCCCCTAACTTAAATATAATTTAAATCTAAAGAAATAAATTAACTCTTATTAAATAAATTATTCCTATTTAAAGCTAAATACTTACCTGTAAAATAAACCCTAATATAGCTACAATATAAATTATAATTATATTGTAGCTATTTTAGGATTAATATTTATTTTACAGGCAACTTTGTAATTATTTTAACCAGGTACAATAGCTATTAAATAGTTATTTACTATTTAATAGCTACCTAGTTAAAATAATTACAAAATTACCTGTAAAATAAATCCTAACCTAAGTTACAATTAAACCTAACACTACACTATCAATAAATTAATTAAATACAACTAACACTACACTATCAATAAATTAATTAAATACAATACCTACAAATAAATACAATTAAATAAACTAACTAAAGTACAAAAAATAAAAAATAACTAAGTTACAAAAAATAAAAAAATATTTACAAACTTTAGAAAAATATTACAACAATTTTAAACTAATTACACCTACTCTAAGCCCCCTAATAAAATAACAAAGCCCCCCAAAATAAAAAAATGCCCTACCCTATTCTAAATTAAAAAAGTTTAAAGCTCTTTTACCTTACCAGCCCTGAAAAGGGCCATTTGCGGGGCATGCCCCAAAGAATTCAGCTCTTTTGCCTGTGAAAAAAACCCACATACAATACCCCCCCCAACATTACAACCCACCACCCACATACCCCTAATCTAACCCAAACCCCCCTTAAATAAACCTAACACTAAGCCCCTGAAGATCTCCCTACCTTGTATTCACCACACCGGGTTCACCGATCGTTCCAGAAGAGCCTCCGATGTCTTCATCCAAGCCCAAGCGGGGGCTAAAGAGTGACGTCCATCCTCCGGCTGAAGTCTTGATCCAAGCGGTAAATGAAGAAGTCCATCTTCGGGAAGAAATCTTCATCCTATCCGGGCAGAAGAGGACATCCGGACCGGCAAACATCTTCATCCAAGCCGCATCTTCTATGTTGTTCCATCCGATGACGACCGGCTCCATCTTGAAGACCTCCACCGCGGATCCATCCTCTTCTTCCGACGACTAGAGGACGAATGAAGGTTCCTTTAAGGGACGTCATCCAAGATGGCGTCCCTCGAATTCCGATTGGCTGATAGGATTCTATCAGCCAATCGGAATTAAGGAAGGAAAATTCTGATTGGCTGATGGAATCAGCCAATCAGATTCAAGTTCAATCCGATTGGCTGATCCAATCAGCCAATCAGATTGAGCTCGCATTCTATTGGCTGTTCCGATCAGCCAATAGAATGCAAGCTCAATCTGATTGGCTGATCGGATCAGCCAATCGGATTGAACTTGATTCTGATTGGCTGATTCCATCAGCCAATCAGAATTTTCCTACCTTAATTCCGATTGGCTGATAGAATCCTATCAGCCAATCGGAATTCGAGGGACACCATCTTGGATGACGTCCCTTAAAGGAACCTTTATTTGTCGTCTAGTCGTTGGAAGAAGAGGATGGATCCGCGGTGGAGGTCTTCAAGATGGAGCCGGTCGTCATTGGATGGAAGAACATAGAAGATGCCTCCTGGATGAAGATGTTTGCCGGTCCGGATGTCCTCTTCTGCCCGCTTGGATCAAGACTTCAGCCGGAGGATGGATGTCTTCAGCCCCCCGCTTGGGCTTGGATCAAGACATCGGAGCCTGGACGGATCGCTGATACCCGGCGAGGTGAAGATAAGGTAGGAAGATCTTCAGGGGCTTAGTGTTACGTTTATTTAAGGGGGGTTTGGGTTAGATTAGGGGTATGTGGGTGGTGGGTTGTAATCTTGGGGGGGGTATTGTATGTTTTTTTTCCAGGCAAAATAGCTAAATTCTTTGGGGCATGCCCCGCAAATGGCCCTTTTAAGGGCTGGTAAGATATAAGAGATGTTAACTTTTTATTTTAGAATAGGGTAGGGCATTTTTTTATTTTGGGGGGCTTTGTTATTTTATTAGGGGGCTTAGAGTAGGTGTAATTAGTTTAAAATTGTTGTAATATTTTTCTAATGTTTGTAAATATTTTTTTATTTTTTGTACTTTAGTTAGTTTATTCCATTGTATTTATTTGTAGGTATTGTATTTAATTAATTTATTGATAGTGTAGTGTTAGGTTTAATTGTAGATAATTGTAGGTATTGTATTTAATTAATTTATTGATAGTGTAGTGTTAGGTTTAATTGTAACTTAGGTTAGGATTTATTTTACAGGTCAGTTTGTAATTATTTTAACTAGGTAGCTATTAAACAGTTATTAACTATTTAATAGCTATTGTACCTGGTTAAAATAATTACAAAGTTGCCAGTAAAATAAATTTTAATCCTAAAATAGCTACAATATAATTATAATTTATATTGTAGCTATATTAGGATTTATTTTACAGGTAAGTATTTAGCTTTAAATAGGAATAATTTATTTAATAAGAGTTAATTTATTTCGTTAGATTTAAATTATATTTAATTTAGGGGGGTGTTAGTGTTAGGGTTAGACTTAGCTTTAGGGGTTAATACATTTATTAGAGTAGCGGCGCGGTCCGGTCGGCAGATTAGGGGTTAATTATTGTAGGTAGGTGGAGGCGACGTTGGGGGCGGCAGATTAGGGGTTAATAAATATAATATAGGGGTCGGCGGTGTAAGGGGCAGCAGATTAGGGGTACATAGGGATAACGTAGGTTGCGGCGGTTTACGGAGCGGCAGATTAGGGGTTAATAATAATATGCAGGGGTCAGCGATAGCGGGAGCGGCAGATTAGGGTTTAATAAGTGTAAGTTTAGGGGTGTTTAGACTCGGGGTACATGTTAGGGTGTTAGGTGCAGACTTAGGTAGTGTTTCCCCATAGGAAACAATGGGGCTGCGTTAGGAGCTGAACGCTGCTTTTTTGCAGGTGTTAGGTTTTTGTTCAGCTCAAACAGCCCCATTGTTTCCTATGGGGGAATCGTGCACGAGCACGTTTTTGAAGCTGGCCTCGTCCGTAAGCACCGCTGGTATCGAGAGTTGCAGTGGCGTTAAATATGCTCTACGCTCCCTTTTTTGGAGCCTAACGCAGCCCTTCTGTGAACTCTAAATACCAGCGGTATTTAAAAGGTGCGGGGGAAAAAAAAGCATGCGTAGATAACGCACCCCTGTGGCCGCAGAACTCTAACTATCGGCTAGATTTAGAGTTCTGCGGCCAAAGGGGTGCGTTAGCTACGCATGCTTTTTTTTCCCCGCACCTTTTAAATACCGCTGGCATTTAGAGTTCACAGAAGGGCTGCGTTAGGCTCCAAAAAAGGGAGCGTAGAGCATATTTACCGCCACTGCAACTCTCGATACCAGCGGTGCTTACGGACGCGGCCAGCTTCAAAAACGTGCTTGTGCACGATTCCTCCATAGGAAACAATGGGGCAGTTTGAGCTGAAAAAACCTAACACCTGCAAAAAAGCAGCGTTCAGCTCCTAACGCAGCCCCATTGTTTCCTATGGGGAAACACTTCCTAAGACTGCACCTAACACCCTAACATGAACCCCGAGTCTAAACACCCCTAACCTTACACTTATTAATCCCTAAACTGCCGCCCCCGCTATCGCTGACCCCTGCATATTATTATTAACCCCTAATCTGCCGCTCCGTACACCGCCGCAACCTACTTTATCCCTATGTACCCATAATCTGCTGCCCCTAACACTGCAGACCCCTATATTATATTTATTAACCCCTAATCTGCCGCCCCCGCTATCGCTGACCCCTGCATATTATTATTAACCCCTAATCTGCCGCTCCGTACACCGCCGCAACCTACGTTATCCCTATGTACACCTAATCTGCTGCCCCTAACACCGCCGATCCCTATAATATATTTTTTAACCCCTAATCTGCCCCCCACAACGTCGCCTCCACCTACCTACAATAATTAACCCCTAATCTGCCGACCGGACCGCACCGCTACTCTAATAAATGTATTAACCCCTAAAGCTAAATCTAACCCTAACACTAACACCCCCTAAGTTAAATATAATTTAAATCTAACGAAATAAATTAACTCTTATTAAATAAATTATTCCTATTTAAAGCTAAATACTTACCTGTAAAATAAATCCTAATATAGCTACAATATAAATTATAATTATATTGTAGCTATTTTAGGATTAATATTTATTTTACAGGCAACTTTGTATTTATTTTAACCAGGTACAATAGCTATTAAATAGTTAATAACTATTTAATAGTTACCTAGTTAAAATAATTACAAAATTACCTGTAAAATAAATCCTAACCTAAGTTACAATTAAACCTAACACTACACTATCAATAAATTAATTACATAAAATACCTACAATTATCTACAATTAAACCTAACACTACACTATCAATAAATTAATTAAATACAATACCTACAAATAAATACAATGAAATAAACTAACTAAAGTACAAAAAATAAAAAAGAACTAAGTTACAAAAAATAAAAAAATATTTACAAACATTAGAAAAATATTACAACAATTTTAAGCTAATTACACCTACTCTAAGCCACCTAATAAAATAACAAAGACCCCCAAAATAAAAAAATGCCCTACCCTATTCTAAAATTAAAATAGAAAAGCTCTTTTACCTTACCAGCCCTGAAAAGGGCCCTTTGCGGGGCATGCCCCAAAGAATTCAGCTCTTTTGCCTGTAAAAAATAAACATACAATACCCCCCCCCCCCCAACATTAGAACCCACCACCCACATACCCCTAATCTAACCCAAACCCCCCTTAAATAAACCTAACACTAAGCCCCTGAAGATCTTCCTACATTGTCTTCACCATGCCAGGTATCACCGATCGCTCCAGGCTCCGAATTCGTCATCCAAGCCCAAGCGGGGGCTGGAGATCCATCATCCGGCTTGAAGTCTTCTATCAAGCGGTGTTTGAAGAGGTCCAGAAGAGGCTCCAAAGTCTTCATCCTATCCGGGCAGAAGAGTAGATCCGGACCGGCAACCATCTTCTTCCAAGCGGTGACAAGCGGCTCCATCTTGAAGACCTCCAGCGCGGATCCATCCTCTTCTTGCGACGTCCTAAGTCCGAATGAAGGTTCCTTTAAATGACATCATCCAAGATGGCGTCCCTCGAATTCCGATTGGCTGATAAGATTCTATCAGCCAATCGGAATTAAGGTAGGAAAATTCTGATTAGCTGATGGAATCAGCCAATCAGATTCAAGTTCAATCCGATTGGCTGATCCGATCAGCCAATCAGATTGAGCTCACATTCTATTGGCTGTTCCGATCAGCCAATAGAATGCGAGCTCAATCTGATTGGCTGATCGGATCAGCCAATCGGATTGAACTTGATTCTAATTGGCTGATTCCATCAGCCAATCAGAATTTTCCTACCATAATTCCGATTGGCTGATAGAATCCTATCAGCCAATCGGAATTCGAGGGACGCCATCTTGGATGATGTCATTTAAAGGAACCTTCATTCGGACTTAGGACGTCGCAAGAAGAGGATGGATCCGCGCTGGAGGTCTTCAAGATGGAGCCGCTTGTCACCGCTTGGAAGAAGATGGTTGCCGGTCCGGATCTACTCTTCTGCCCGGATAGGATGAAGACTTTGGAGCCTCTTCTGGACCTCTTCAGCCGCCGCTTGATAGAAGACTTCAAGCCGGATGATGGATCTCCAGCCCCTGCTTGGGCTTGGATGAAGAATTCGGAGCCTGGAGCGATCGGTGATACCTGGCATGGTGAAGACAAGGTAGCAAGATCTTCAGGGGATTAGTGTTAGGTTTATTTAAGGGGGGTTTGGGTTAGATTAGGGGTATGTGGGTGGTGGGTTGTAGTGATGTCGCGAACCTAAAATTTTCGGTTCGCGAACCGCGGACTCGAACTTCCGGTATTGTTCGCAAACGCGCAAACCGCGCAAACCGCCATTGAATTCAAAAGGACTCTTTCTGGCCACAATAGTGATGGAAAAGTTGTTTCAAGGGTACTAACACCTGGACTGTTGCATGCTGGAGGGGGGATCCCTGTCAAAACTCCCATGGAATATGACATAGTTGATGCAGAGTCTGCTTTTAAGCCATAATGGGTCTAAATCAACTAACATTCCCAAAGTGGCTGTCTCAAAACATCCCGGACAGAAGATAGATTGATAGTGATAGATAGGATAGATAGATATACATAGATTGATAGTTAGATAGAATCGATAGAAGAGAAATAGATATATTTGTTAGATATATAATTACCCTAATAAATTCTAATAATCAAACATGCGTTCTTGGACCCAACTAGCTTGTGTCAATTAGTACTTTTCTTAGCACTTTAATCCCACATCGTGGGAGTTCTATATGGCCTGCCAGATTACCCTGAAAAATTATAATAATAAGACATGTGGTCTGCTACCTATTTTAACGAGGTTGTGTTTTAAGTACTACCATTCTTAGCACTTTAATCTCTGTAACTCCCCCTATTTGGTGAGGTCTATACGGCCTGGATGATTACCCATGCAAAATATAATAATAAGACATCTGCTCTTGGTCTGCGACCCATGGTAACTATGTTGTGTTAATTAGTAATGTCCTTCGCATTTTAATAGCTGTTACTCATACTCACCCTATCGGTGGAGGTCTATATGGCCTGCATGATTACCCTTACAAAATATAACAACCAAACATATGTTCTGGGACCCATGGTAAGTAGGTTGTGTTATGTAGTACTGTTCTTTGCATTTTCATACCTGTTACAACACCAAATGGTGGCAGGTCTATCTGTCCTTCATGATTAGCTGCACCCAAACCCAAAAAAAAGCCGAGTGGTCTTAGACTAACACCCATGGCTAACTCTGTTTCAATTAGTACTATTCTTAGCACTTTCATCCCTGTTACGGGCGGTCTACATGGCCATCATGATTAGCCGAACAAAATACTACAATCCAACCTTTGCTCAGTCTTCATAGGCCCTTCATTGTCTGTATTTTGATAGTACAGTTCTTATTATTTTTATAGCTGATACAACACCGAATGTTGTCAGCTCTATATGGCCTGCATGATTAGCTGCACCCAATACAAAAATAAATCCAAGCGGTCTTGGATTAACACCCATGGCTAACTCTGTTGTTTCAAGTAGTACTATTCTTAGCACTTTCATCTCATCATCCCTGTTACTTCCAGGACTCTCGGTGGTGGTGGTCTACATGGCCATCATGATTAGCCTAACCAAATACTACAATCCAACCTTGGCTCAGTCTTCCTAAGGCCCTTCATTGGCTGTATTTTGCTAGTACTGTTCTTATTACTATGGTGGTCTACATGGCCATCATGATTAGCCTAACCAAATACTACAATCCAACCTTGGCTCAGTCTTCCTAAGGCCCTTCATTGGCTGTATTTTGGTAGTACTGTTCTTAGTAGTTTAATAGCTGATACAACACCGAATGTTGTCAGCTCTATATGGCCTGCATGAATAGCCGCACCCAAAGCCAAAAAAAAGCCAAGGGGTTTTGCACTAACACCCATGGCTAACTCTGTTGTTTCAAGTTCTACTATTCTTAGCTCTTTCATCTCATCATCCCTGTTACTTCCAGGACTCTCGGTGGTGGTGGTCTACATGGCCATCATGATTAGCCTAACCAAATACTACAATCCAACCTTGGCCCAGTCTTCCTAAGGCCCTTCATTGGCTGTATTTTGGTAGTACTGTTCTTATTAGTTTAATAGCTGATATGACACCGAATGTTGTCAGCTCTATATGGCCTGCATGAATAGCCGCACCCAAAGCCAAAAAAAAGCCAAGCGGTTTTGCACTAACACCCATGGCTAACTCTGTTGTTTCAAGTTCTACTATTCTTAGCTCTTTCATCTCATCATCCCTGTTACTTCCAGGACTCTCGGTGGTGGTGGTCTACATGGCCATCATGATTAGCCTAACCAAATACTACAATCCAACCTTGGCCCAGTCTTCCTAAGGCCCTTCATTGGCTGTATTTTGGTAGTACTGTTCTTATTAGTTTAATAGCTGATACGACACCGAATGTTGTCAGCTCTATATGGCCTGCATGAATAGCCGCACCCAAAGCCAAAAAAAAGCCAAGCGGTTTTGCACTAACACCCATGGCTAACTCTGTTGTTTCAAGTTCTACTATTCTTAGCTCTTTCATCTCATCATCCCTGTTACTTCCAGGACTCTCGGTGGTGGTGGTCTACATGGCCATCATGATTAGCCTAACCAAATACTACAATCCAACCTTGGCTCAGTATTCCTAAGGCCCTTCATTGGCTGTATTTTGGTAGTACTGTCATCCTTTTGAATAAAAGATTACAGGAAAGGCATTGATTTTAGAAACCCACAGATCATTATTTGCAACCGTGAATTTAGAAAAAAAAATTGATTACACAGCCGTGACACTTATTTATGCTCAGGCCTTTTTAATACGAGGGTCCCGGAGCCTCAACCGAAACAACAGCATGAAAGAGGAGATATGTCATCCTTTTGAATAAAAGATTACAGGAAAGGCATTGATTTTAGAAACACAGAGATCATTAGTTGCAACCGTGAAATCACAAAAAAATTCGATTATACACCAAGTACACTTATTTATCCTTAGGCCTTTTTAGCAGAGGCTCCAGGACCCTCCACAAAACCAGCAGCATGAAAGAGGACATATGGCATCCTTTAGAAAATTAGATTACAGGAAAGGCATTGATTTTAGAAACACATATCATTAGTTGCAACCGTGAAATCACAAAAAACTTTGATTATACACCAAGTACACTTATTTATCCTTAGGCCTTTTTAGCAGAGGCTCCAGGACCCTCAACAAAAACAAGAGCAGGGAGGTGGGCATAGGAGTACAATGGAGTGTGATAATAATAATGTGAAGGGGAAGATTGCGGAGTTGTGTCATTTTAATTTTGTTATTGTGGGAAATACTAGCAATGACCTTGCTCTGGTGAATCCATATTGCAAATGTGTTTTTTAAGGCACTGTTTGTCTATTTATTGAATATCAGCATTTGGTAATTGAAGCTCAACTTAAGGCTGGTGAGAACCAACCTCTCTTCTGGCTGTTTGCAAATGTTGTTGCTCTGGACAAACATGTGAATAAGGGGCCATCAGCCATATTCTGCACGCAACCCCTTTGATGATTGACGATAAACATGTGTCACCTGCAAGCAGAGCCCGTTACTTCTGTCTAAATCCTCTTCCTGCTATGGACAGCCCACTGTTTCCCACAGCAAGTCCGAAGCTTGAACTACAAGATTGTCTTGAGTATGGTAGGAAACCAAAGTTTATTTAATTCAGTACTATCTATCACCACAAAAAATGAACTTCTTGAAGCAACAAAAATGCCAGCAATTTCATGTGCTTATGGATGACAAGGACGTCCTGTCCTGTGGTGCACAGAGATGGAGAGGATTTTTGCCCTCCCTGTACACTACCCAGATGTCTACAACATCACCAGAAACACAAGACAGCCACTTTTGTGAAGTTCCTGGAGTGTTCCGGTAGCCATCTCTTTGCGCCCCAAAAGGAATTCTTTATTGTTGTATTTGTATACATCCGACAATAGATTCGGAGACTGTGGTGACGCACATGTTAGTTACTGTTATTCCAGCTGTGGCAATATCAATTGGCATTAAAAAGGTAAGATTTGGATGGGCGGAGCCTATACCTGTTGCGGTAGGACGTGTGTTTGAGGAGCTCCGAGTCTTACAATTTACTTAGGAGTAATTTTTCAACCTTAATTTAATTTTCTTTTTAGGATTCATACTCACACTTTCTGGGGCTATCCAAGAGGAGCCTGGTAAAAGCACTAGTAGTCACCCCTTATATCAACGGGTACCGAGACCTGTTTTTTGCCTTTCCAATATTGCGCCGTACCCCAAACTAATCATGAATGAAAAAAAAAAAAATCTTAAAATTTGGACTAGTGACGCACATTTTATGCACGCTGTGGCAATTGCAATTTGCAATAAAAATAATCTGCTAACAACAACCACTACCTACGGCCACACCTGACTCCTGAAGTCATGCTTCAGTTATTAAGTCAAGTTAAATTAATTTTTTTTTTCTTTATTATGCGCAGCAGAGGCTCCAGGACCCTCGACAAAACCAGCAGCAGGAAAGAGGACATATGGCATCCTTTGGAAAAAACGATTATAGGAAAGGCATTGATTTCAGAAACACAGAGATTAGTTGCAAACGGTAAATCGAAAAAAACATTGATTAGACACCCAGTACACTTATTTTTCATTAGGCCTTTTTAATAAGAGGCTCCCGGAGCCTCAACCGAAACAACAGCATCAAAAAGTACATATGGCATCCTTGTGAATAATAGATTACTGGAAAGGCATTGATTTTAGAAACCCGTGGATAATTTTTTGCAAACGTGGAATCTAAAAAAACATAGATTATACACCCAGTACACTTCTTTATCCTTAGGCCTTTTTAGCAGAGGCTCCAGGACCCTCCACAAAACCAGCAACTTGAAAGAGGACATATGGCATCCTTTAGAAAATTAGATTACAGGAAAGGCATTGATTTTAGAAACACAGAGATCATTAGTTGCAACCGTGAAATCACAAAAAACTTCGATTACACACCAAGTACACTTATTTATCCTTAGGCCTTTTTAGCAGAGGCTCCAGGACCCTCCACAAAACCAGCAGCATGAAAGAGGACATATGGCATACTTTAGAAAATTAGATTACAGGAAAGGCATTGATTTTAGAAACACAGAGATCATTAGTTGCAACCGTGAAATCTAAAAAAAACATAGATTATACACCCAGTACACTTATTTATCCTTAGGCCTTTTTAGAAGAGTGTCCCGGAGCCTCAACAGAAAGAACAGCATGAAAGAGGACATATGGCATCCTTTTGAAAAATAGATTACAGGAAAGGCATTGATTTTAGAAAGACAGAAAAAAATTGTTACAAACGAGAAATCTAAAAAAACATTGAATAGACACCCAGTACACTTCTTTATCCTTCGGCCTTTTGAGCAGAGGCTCCAGGACACTCAACAAAACCAGCAGTAGGAAAGAGGACATATGGCATCCTTTGTGAAAAAAAGATTATAGGAAAGGCATTGATTTTAGAAACCCGGGGATAATTTGTTGCAACCGTGAATTTGAATTAAAAAAAATGATTGGATGGACACCAGGTACAATTCTTTATCCATAATGCCTTTTTATAAGAGGGTCCAGGACCCTCAAACAAAACACCAGCAGGAAAGGGGACATATGGCATACTTTTTAACAATAGAGTACAGGAAAGGCATAGATTTTAGAAACCCATAGAATTTTTTTTTTAAATGTAAATTTGAATTAAAAAAATGATTCGATGGACAGCCAGTACACCTCTTTCTCCTTAGGCCTTTTTATAAGATGGTCCTGGACACTCAAAAAAAACACCAGCAGGAAAGAGGACGTATGGCATCCTTTTGAACAATAGAGTACAGGTACGGCATTGATTTTACAAAACCAGAGATAATTTTGGTCAAATGAGAAATAGAAAATAAAAATGAGTGGACACCCAGTACACCTCTTTCACCTTAGGCCTTTTTATAAGAGTGTCCAGGACCCTCAAACAAAATACCAGCAGGAAAGAGAACATATGGCATACTTTGGAACAATAGAGTACTGGTACGGCATTGATTTGTGAAACCCACAGATAATTGTTTGTAAAAGTGAAATAGCACCAAAAACCATGCTTGGACTGCCACTCCAGGTCGTTCACCTTCAGCTTTTTTATAAGAGGGTCCAGCACCCTCAACAGAAACAACTGCAGGAAACACCACCACATATGCCATTCTTTTGCACAAGCGAGTACAGGTATGGCATCCATTTTAGAAACTCAAAGATAATTGAGAGGAACCAGGAACATTTTTATAAAAACTGGATGGGGCAACCATTACTACAGGTCGTTCTCCTTCAGCCTTTTTATATCATGGGCCACGACCCGCAACAGGCACAACAGCATGAAACAAAACATATGCCACCCTTTTGCACAATAGAGTACAGGTATGTCATAGATGGAACACGGAGATAATTAAGATCAACCAAGAGACGGATAAAGATGCTTGGTAGGTCCTACTCTTTCAAATTTGTTGCATTTTGCGTTCAATTGAATGGTCCACCGGATATGAGTGGTGTGTAAAGTTGTACAATTCGTAACAGTTTAATCACTAGTGTTATGTGCCTTATTTTTTTTATTTGAGTTTTGTACCCACAGAGATGCAGCAGAGGCCAGAAAAATTAGGAATGTACAAATGACTGAAACATTGGGGTATTGCTGGAGCAAGTGCTGTAGCAGCGGC
This sequence comes from Bombina bombina, assembly GCF_027579735.1. NCBI lineage: Eukaryota > Metazoa > Chordata > Amphibia > Anura > Bombinatoridae > Bombina > Bombina bombina. The sequence goes on along the minus strand of NC_069507.1, from coordinate 229,958,970 downwards.
CAGAAAAATCGATGTTTGTAAAACATTTATAAAGTGCCCTAAAAGCTTGTGGCTTGAACACTAGTTGTTGGCGGATAAGTCAAGCAAGTCCTCCGTCTTTATAACCAAAAAAAAAAGGCCAGCCTGTGTACCAGTTGTAGCCCAAGGCAGCTCATATCATCATCAGTAGTTTTTTATTCAAATGTATCGCCCAATGTCAGTCCCTTCGGGATCCAGCCCTCATTCATTTTTATAAAAGTGAGATAGTCAAGGCTTTTTTGACCTAGGCGACTTCTCTTCTCAGTGACAAAACCTCCTGCTGCACTAAAAGTCCTTTCGGACAGGACACTTGAAGCGGGGCAGGCCAGAAGTTCCATTGCAAATTGGAATAGCTCAGGCCACAAGTCTAGCCTGCACACCCAGTAGTCAAGGGATCCATCGCTCCTGAGAGTGTCGAGATCCGCAGTTAAAGCTAGGTAGTCTGCTACCTGTCGGTTGAGTCTTTCTCTGAGGCTGGATCCCGAAAGGCTCTGATGGTGCATGGGAGTTAAAAAGGTACGCATGTCCTCCATCAACAAGACGTCAGGAAAGCGCCCGGTCCTTGCCGCCGTGGTCGTGGGAGGAGGAGGATTAATTTCATCTCTTCCCCTGTTACATTCCCGTGGTGCTGTGACATCACCCTTATACGCTGTATAAAGCATAGTTTTTAATTTATTATGAAAATGCTCCATCCTTTCCGACTTGCGGGAATTTGGTAACATTTCAGGCACTTTATGCTTATACTGGGGGTCGAGGAGCGTGGACACCCAGTACAGGTCGTTCTCCTTCAGCTTTTTTATACGAGGGTCCCTCAACAGGCACGACAGCATGAAAAAACCCATTTGAACAAGGTTGGATGCTGAGCTAATCATGTCGCGTTCCTCCTCCTCACTGATCTCACTGATGGTATCTTCTTCCCCCCAGCCACGTACAACACCACGGGTACCAGAGAGGTGACAACAACGAGCACCCTGGGATGACTGTTGTGCTCGGTCTTCCTCCTCCTCATCCTCCCCAAAGCCACATTCCTCCTCTGACTCCTCTTCCTCACAATCCTCTTCCTGCGTTGCCGCAGGTCCAGCAAGCAATGCTGATTCGGCTGTTTGTGGGGGGTGATGGACACCACAACTCTTCCTCTTCCTCTTCACGCTCATCTACTGCCTGATCCAGCACTCTTCGCAGGGCACGCTCCAGGAAGAAAACAAATTGTATGATGTCGCTGATGGTGCCTTTGGTGCGACTGACAAGGTTTGTCACCTCCTCAAAAGGACGCATGAGCCTACAGGCATTGCGCATGAGCGTCCAGTAATTTGGCAAAGATATCCCCAGCTCCCCAGAGGCTGTCCTAGCACCCTGGTCATACAAATACTCATTAACAGCTTTTTCTTGTTGGAGCAGGCGGTCAAACATTAGGAGTGTTGAATTCCACCATGTCGGGCTGTCGCAAATCAAGCGCCTCACTGGCAGGTTGTTTCGACGCTGGATATCAGACAAGTGCGCCATGGCCGTGTAGGAACGCCTGAAATGGCCACACACCTTCCTGGCCTGCTTCAGGACGTCCTGTAAGCCTGGGTACTTATGGACAAATCGTTGTACAATCAGATTACACACATGTGCCATGCACGGCACATGTGTCAACTTGCCCAATTTCAATGCCGCCACCAAATTACTTCCATTGTCAGAAACAACCTTGCCAATCTCCAGTTGGTGCGGAGTCAGCCACTGATCCACCTGTGCGTTCAGGAGTGCTGGTGCGGTGTGACTCTCCGCTTTCAGGCAAGTCAACCCCAAGACGGCGTGACACTGCCGTACCCGGGATGTAGCATAGTACCTGGGGAGCTGGGGGGGTGCCATAGTTGTGGAGCAAGATGCAGAAGTTGAAGAGGACTCAGCCGAGGAAGAGGTTATGGAAGAGTAGGAGGAGTAGAGGAGGTAGCAGCAGGCCTGCCTGCAAGTCGTAGCGGTGTCACCAACTCTTCTGCAGAGCCACGCATTCCATGCTTGTCAGAAGTCAGCAGGTTTACCCAATGCGCAGTGTAGGTGATATACCTGCCCTGACCATGCTTTGCAGACCAGCTATCCGTGGTCATATGGACCCTTGCCCCAACGCTGTGTGCCAGACATGCCATAACTTCCTTTCTCACAACAGAGTACAGGTTTGGGATTGCCTTTTGTGAAAAGAAATTTCTGCCAGGTACCTTCCACTGCGGTGTCCCAATAGATACAAATTTTTTGAAAGCATCAGACTCCACCAGCTTGTATGGTAAAAGCTGGCGGGCTAAGAGTTCAGACAAGCCAGCTGTCAGACGCCGGGCAAGGGGGTGACTTTGAGAAATTGGCTTCTTACGCTCAAACATGTCCTTGACAGACACCTGACTGTGGGCAGATGACCAGGAACTGCTACGTAAGAGAGACTGAGTGGAGGATGGTTGAGAGGGGGCAAGGAGGACAGCACTGGTTGACGTGGCTGAAGATGCTGGAGCAGGAGGAGGAGGGCGGGTTTCACTTTGTATGCTGCTTCTACTCATGTGTTCTTCCCATCGGCCTTTGTGATGGGAGACCATGTGCCTTCACAAAGCAGTTGTACCTAGGTGGCTGTTGGACTTCCCACGACTCAGTTTCTTTTGGCACAGGTTGCAAATGGCATCGCTGTTGTCAGAGGCAGACACACAAAAAAAATGCCACACTGCTGAGCTCTGCGATGACCGCATTCTGGTGGTGGCAACAGCATGCGTTGATGGGCGTCGGCGGGCTGTCTGGCTGACCCCTGGTGATGATGCATGCTGTCTGACTGTGCCACTAGCTCCTTGAGACGACCTCCCCGTGCTTCCAAATCGTCTCCTCCTCCTCCTCCTCTCTGTCTCCCCATCTGAACTTTCCCCCTCTTCTTCTTCTCTTCTAGCAGGCACCCACGTGACATCCACCGACACATCATCATCAACCGCTTCACTAGTATCTGAAACATCAAGAAAGGAAGCAGCAGCGGGTACAACATCACCATCATCATCACACCGTACCTCCATGTCGGTAATGCTGCCTGACTGAGACTGATCACTATTATCTACATCCTCTGTCAATGATGGTTGCGCATCACTCATTTCTTCAAAATGATGTGTCAATAACTCCTGTGACAGATCAAGTGAAGCGGCTGTGGTGCTAGTGTTGGTGGTGGCGACAGGCGGCGGAGTGTCACTGGTCACTTGAGACCTGCCCAAAGCACAGCTGGACTTAGATGGTGCGTCAAGGTTAGGAGGACTAGCAGCGGAAGCTGAAGAAGATTGGGTTTCCTGTGTTAGCCATTCAACTAGGTCCTCCTCAGAAGTTTTTGCATCCCCCCTGGCACCCGGCGTCTGAACAATGTGCATATTTGTAGGGTCTAAAGGAATCACAGCACCGCGACCACGGAACCTGCGGGGTGGCCTGCCTCTGCCTGTCATTTTTTTTTAAATGGACACTAACAATACTATTACACCAATTGAGTGGTGGCACTGTGAAAG